>NC_058135.1:69882536-69941233 GCF_016433145.1 Gracilinanus agilis | reverse complement strand
ATTGTTGGGTTTGTACCCCAAAGAGATCATAGATAAACAGACATGTACAAAAATATTTATAGCTGCGATTTTTGTGGTGGCAAAAAACTGGAAAAGGAGGGTATGTCCTTCAATTGGGGAATGGCTGAACAAACTGTGGTATATGCGGGTGATGGAATACTATTGTGCTAAAAGGAATAATAAACTGGAGGAGTTCCAGGCGAACTGGAGAGACCTCCGGGAACTGATGCAGAGCGAAAGGAGCAGAGCCAAAAGAACATTGTACACAGAGACTGATATGCTCTGGTAAAATTGAATGTAATGGGCTTCTGTACCAGCAGCAATGCAATGACCCAGGACAATTCTGAGGGATTTATGGTAAAGAATGTTACCCACATTCAGAGGAAGGACTGCAGGAGAGGAAACATATAAGAAAAGCAACTGCTTGAACGCATGGGTTGGGGCGGACATGATTGGGGATGTGGACTCGAAACTACCACACCAATGCAACCACCAACAATTGGGAAATTGGTCTTGATCAAGGACACATGACAAAACCAGTGGAAATGTGCGTCGGCCATGGGTGGGGGGAGTGCGGGGGGTGAAGGGGAAAGTAGGAGCATGAAACATGTAACCAGGTTAAAAATGATTATTAATAAATGTTAAAAAATAAAAAAACACAATATGGTATTGGCTAAGAGATAGAGAGGAGGATAAGTGGAATAGACGGGGTAAATGACATCAGCAAGACAGTGTATGATAAACCCAAAGAGCCCAACTTTTGGGACATGAATCCACTATTTGACAAAAACTGCTGGGAAATTTGGAAAACAATATGGGAGAAATTAGGTTTAGATCAACATCTCACACCCTACACCACGATAAATTCAGAATGGGTGAATGACTTGAATATAAAGAGGAAAGCTATAAATAAGTTAAGTGAACACAGAATAGTATACTTGTCAGATCTCTGGGAAAGGAAAGATTTTAAAACCAAGCAAGAGTTAGAGAAAATTACAAAATGTAAATTAAATGGTTTTGATTATATTAAGCTAAAAAGCTTTTGTACAAACATAAACAATGTAGTCAAAATCAGAAGAGAAACAACAAATTGGGAAAAATCTTTATAACAAAAAATTCTGACAGGGGTCTAGTTACTCAAATATACAAGGAGTTAAATCAATTATATAAAAAAAAAATCAAGCCATTCCCCAATTGATAAATGGGCAAGAGTCATGAATAGACAATTTTCAGGTAAAGAAATCAAAAGTATCAATAAGCACATGAGAAAGTATTCTAAATCTCTAATAATCAGAGAAATGCAAATCAAAACAACAAAACCTCACACCTAGCAGATTGGCTAAAATGAAAGAAGGGGAGACTAATGAATGTTGGAGGGGATGTGGCAAAATTGGGACATTAATGCATTTCTAGTGGAGCTGTGAACTGATCCAACCATTCTGGCTAGCAGTTTGGAACTATGCTTTAAACGAATGCCTGCCCTTTGATCCAGCCATAACATTATTGGGTTTGTACCCTAAAGAGATCATAGATAAACAGACTTGTACAAAAATATTTATAGCTGTGCTTTTTGTGGTGGCAAAAAACTGGAAAAGGAGGGGATGTCCTTCAATTGGGGAATGGCTGAACAAACTGTGGTATATGCTGGTGATGGAATACTATTGTGCTAAATAGTTAAATTGTGCTAAAAGGAATAATAAACTGGAGGAGTTCCAGGTGAACTGGAAAGACCTCCAGGAAGTGATGCAGAGCGAAAGGAGCAGAGCCAGAAGAACATTGTACACAGAGACTGATATACTGTGGTAAAATCGAATGTAATGGACTTCTGTACCAGCAGCAATGCAATGACCCAGGACAATTTTGAGGGATTTATGGCAAAGAACACTACCTACATTCAGAGGAAGGATTGCAGGAGAGGAAACATATAAGAAAAACAACTGCTTGAATGCATGGGTCGGGGTGGACATCATTGAGGGTGTGGACTCGAAACTACCACACCAATGCAACTACCAACAATTTGGAAATAGTTCTTGATCAAGGACACATGACAAAACCAGTGGAAATGTGCATCGGCCATGGGTGGGGGGAATGCAGGGGGTGAAAGGGAAAGTAGGAGCATGAATCATGTAACCATGTTAAAAATGAATATTAATAAATGGTTAAAAATAAATTCGTGACAATTACTAAGAATCTGTTCAACATTAGATTATATTTTCCTCTATCACAATTTTTCTTGGATATCACATTTCAAAGTACTGAACAATGTGGACCACTCTGTCTTCCTGGATTCTTTTCTTCTCCAACTCAATAAGCTCCTATGGCTTTCTCTTATTAGGATAAACTAGAAGCTCTTCTATTATAACTTTTTAAAACCTTCACAATATGACATTAATCTGCCTTTACAGCCCCATTATAAATTTTTGTCTACTTCATACATTCTCTTGTCCAAACTAGATAGACTTCTTGCTTTTCTTAATAACCGATGCTCTATTTCTTTTCCTTTCCCTATTGCCCTGGCTATTTCTCTATGACCCCCATATACACACCAGCAGCAGCTATTGCCCCCCTTTCCCAATGCTTCTTTGAATGTAGGTTGTATGTATTCTGCATGTCTCTGAAAAGCTACATGGTATAATGGATAAAGTTGGTATTGGGTAAAACCTGGGTTCAGTTCCAGATAATCACACATTCTGGCTGTAGAATACTTGGTAAGTCACTTAAACTTTCTCATCCTCAGTCTCTTCATCTGAAAAATGAGAATAATAGTAAAAAGTATGTTATGCTGACCAAATATGACAGTGTCTAGATTAAATAAGAAACAATTTAGAGTATTATATAAAATATAGTTTTGATGATGATGATGATACTAGCAAGATAAATTTTGCCTCCTTTTAAAGAATTTTTGCATGTCATCTACTGGGGATGCAACATTGGGTAATAATTATTAAATGTGTATTGATTGAGTGATGGATGAACCTATCCTAAGAAAATACAGAGAATAATGGCTTACAATTATGTACCTATCATTTAGAAAACACTTTCACCTCTATTGTCCTATTTTATCTTCACAACTGTCTGTTTTAGAAATGAAGGATCAAAGAATCTAGTTAGAAAATGGCCAATCCAGGAATCAAACCAAGATGATATGTATCTAAATGAAGCATTCTTTCTGTTGCCCTAAACTACCTTCAAATTTATACAGGAACTTCAAGATGTTTCTGAGCAAGGAAAGAGAACTTGTATAATTTCTGAAGATAGAGGCACTAGGCAAATTCAAGTAAGCATAGGAGAGTGTGTTTCTTCCTGCTTGTTACATGAGGGCAAGCAAAGAAGCAGGTGATAAGGGCATCATTGAAATGGAAGGGTTTAAAGCTTGTTTTCACTGGTAGAGAATTAGTGAAGTCTCCAAAGTTTTTGCCATCACTTGGATATATAGCAGGTTTGAAAGTAAAAAATTGAACCTACTTCTTTTAATCCCTCAAAACCAACATTTCTATTAAAATTATATTCCTTCAAAAAGTTTTTTTTTCTCTCCAGAGAGGCAAGGACTTGAAAAGAGAATAAAAAAGTTCCCAATTCACAAGGAAATGAAACTACTATTATGCTCAGAAAAAATTCATGTTTAGACTTTTTAAAAACCTATACTTAACCATCCAGAATTGCTTTCTTTAAACCTGTTCATCTTTTAGGAATGGAGAATGAAGAAAGAAAGGATTTGCCTTTCATCAGGAAATCTGCATTCTCATCACAGGGAACAAACCCAGATCTTTTAGTCCTTTGATTCTCTAACCCTTTACAGAATGGCAATATGAGATATAAAAGGAAAATAGATATGCCAAGGCCTAGTTCTTCAACTTTAGGTCTTTAGATTTTATTAACTTAGACTTATTCATGTTCTTATTTCTATTTGTATGACATTTTCAGTATTATCATTCATGTTTCTGAAGAGATAAGTATGTGAAATCCAGTCTTTTCCATCCTATGCACATATAAAAGACTAATTACTCCGAAAAAATAGCTTTTCACATCTAAACAAAAGCTGTTTTAAAAATTGAGATGGGAAACTAAAGACTAGATTTTCTGCTGCCTCATTTTCTATTATTTTAATCTCACTGGCATGGCAGGGGTGTTAATTCCTTACCATCAGCCCTGTCACCCCTTATTTGCTATTAAAGAGACACCACAGAATGGCAAGAAATGATGTGTAGCTTTTGAATTTGGAGAAATGTCAGCATTGTTGCTGACAAAAGCCATAGGAATCACAATCATTCCCTTCTCGTATCATTGCCAATATTGACTGTGAATAAAATTCCAAAGGAAAGATATTTTAATTGGCAGTAGTGTTGGTCTTAACAATATAATTACTTACATTGTCTTTTCAGTTAAGGCTTCATCTATTCATCTGGATTTGAGCAATCCATGTGGCTCTAGCTGCAAAGAGAGCAGCCTTTTTTTAGAAATAAATTGAGGGGCTCATCCATCAAGTCCCTAATCACTTATTTTTCTTTTAAAACACTGTGAGAGTGGTGATGCTTCACTGTGAACAGCCCAAGCTCCCTCTTTATTACATGACTTTCAGTGGATTCATAGAAAGTCATCAACACAAGTATTTTTTTGTTTTTCTTGTTCCTGATTTTAGGAGCAAACTTCATTGTGTTCTGTTATCTTAGCCTTACAGTGTCTTCATTTCTTTGACCATTAGCTATTGGCTGATATGAATGGATGTCCAATGCAGAAGACAAAATACTAAACAGATACAGATAATAAACACATAAACAAAACAAACAAAAATAAGCCATATTTCTTCCCACAACCAATTGGAGCCATAAAAAGGGCATTGAATAATAGACTTCTTTTTGGGATATTTATCCATTTTGTGCCCTATAATTCCTACCTGTACAGATGCAATTTCATAAAGTTGCTTGGACTGTAGCAGTTAAAAAATCTTTTGTCTTGGCATTATTTTTGGCAAACCAACAGGTCTACAACTGGGACCTTGACAGTTGTAAATGCCAATGACTCTCCCCTTGACATTTAAAAATATTAAAACAGATGCTTTTGCTTATTATTCTGTTGCCTTTCTAGAATTCTTCTAGAACTGCAAATCTGCATAAATCTAATTACTCATTGACTTTGTGGTATATGAGATAAGCCTAATATTTGCCTTGTCTTAACCATTTGCATATAAATTAATATCTAATTTTAGTGTGGACACAATATGGATACTGATATCCAATAAATGTCTAATCCTTTTCCCTTTTTTCCTTTCTTTCTTCCTTTCTTTCTTTCTTCCTTTCTCTTTCTGCTACTAAATTCATACAGTTAGAAATGTTTTTTCAACTCAAAGATCAGTCAATAATCCTTGATTCAAAGATACTTTAAGGCTTGGGAACAAAATCCATTAGCAAAATATAAGGGAGTTGAGATTCTTTTACCTCAAAAAAGAATACTAATAAAACATACTATTGCTCACTTTATCATTTTCATGATTTCTTTTACTTTTATGAGTAATGAGTCTTCTTTTACAATATGGAAATATGTTTTGTATGATAATGTATTTATCATATTATTTACTATCTAGAGGAGGGGGAAGAAAAAGAGAGAAAGAACATGGATCTCAAATGGTCAGAAAATTATTTAAGATTATATCAACATCCAATTGAGAAAAAATATAATTTAAAAGAGAAAATACAGAGAGATGTAATTTAATAGTAGTCAACTACATTAAAGAAGTTCCTTGACCTAAAAGGTGGCTAGTTATTTCCTCACCTCTGCTGATGAATTAAAAAAAAGCAAATAGGTTTACATTAAAAGAATAATGTTTTTTTTTTCTATTTGGAAAAATAAATTTAAAATTTTTAAGAAGAAATTTTACTATATATAAGAGAGCATTTATTAAATTCCTTAACCTCTCCTTCCGCCTGTGTGGATGAAAGATCACTGAAACTGGATTTGGAATCAAAATACCAAGTTCCAGGTCCCCCCAATGCAAATTAGCTAGTAATACAACACTTAACAAGTAATTCCACTTTTTAAATTCTTTTTCCCAGTGTAAAATTATTTGATTCCACTAAATGTCCTTCAAGTACCTTTCCAGCTCTATGTATTTAATACTAAGCAAGAATATGCGCTGGGGCCAGCTCATTCTTCCTCAGACAAGAGAGCTGAATGTTAAGATTTTCATTGTCAGCATTTAAACAATTTATACGATTTGTTCCAATTGGCTAACAGTAAAAATTAGGATTTAATTCTTTGTTCTGCTGATTATATAAACTTAGGAAATGATAGAGAAAATGTTAAAAATGCACATCAAACCTAAGTGTGACAGGCATGCCCTTATTTTTTTTCTTTTTCTCCCCCCTAGAGATCTAACTATTAAATACTTAACCAGCTCACACCTGATCCTAAGACAGAGCTGAAGACTAACATATTTTTCCTTAGCAGTTAGGAAAAGTTTTGCCTCTCTAGGTTTATAACATGCAGCACAATCTTTAATCTAACAGTCAGAAGTATAATAATATTTTGTAGGGCTATAAAACATTTTAAAAAATCAATCACCATGGAGTATGTATTTTTATCACATGCAATCAAATATCAAGCTGTTGAATTCCTTCTTTGATTTATATATGAGAGAATTAAGATAAGGTCTTACAGTGGAAGAGGTCCATAAACCTTATAATGACTCAAAATCTATTTAGACCACTAATGTTCCAATCAATATCAGGCATTTTACAGAGTCTCACATAAAGACCTTTTTTTTTTTCCTTAAATTGGAGTTCTCTGAAGTACTTCACTTACCTTGTTTTTTACCCACTTCCTTGCCATTATTTCATTTCAATATACTCAGGGTTTTTTTTTTTTTGGAAAGAGTTTGGCACAGTAGAAAATGTGTTGTATTTAAAAGCAGAGAACCAGGGTTCAAATCCCAGTTCTTCCATTTACTACCTATACCATCTTGAGTAAATCATTATAACATCCATAGACTTCAGTTCTCTCAATGCTAAAATGAAGGATATTCGACTAGATGGTCCCTAAGGTCCCCTCGTCATAAAATCTATGATCCGATGGTTCTCCGTTTCTCTTCTGTATTTCTTCCATTTCTGTTTGCTATGCTTAGTCTAGTGTCATGGGTGAAGATGGTCATATAAGAAATGCTTTTTCTAGTGATGAAGGCCACACAGGCTGATTAGACTTGCATAATAAATAATCTAATTCAGGGAATTCCAATAAAATTATTAAGAACTTATTATATGCAAAGTACTGGGCAAAATGCCAGGGATAAAGAGAAATAATGAAAATTAATCCCTTTCTCAAAGGATGCTAACTCATTATTTTTAGACCTGACATGAGCTAGCAGTCATTCAGAAGAAAACTGGGATATTATAAATGGGGGCATCTAGCTTGCATAATGGCTAGAGCCCTGAGCCTAGAGTTGGAAAGAAGTGAGTTCAAACCCAGTCCCAGATATTTACTAGTCTAGTTGCATGGACCGGTCTGGTCACTCAAACTTCTATTCATCTGTTTCCTCTTCTATAAAATGGGTATAGTACCTGCCTCACCATGTTTTATGAGGATAAAATGAGGTGAAGAAGTAAGAGACACTTGAAGCCTGCCAACAATATTCCAAATGACCATAGAAGAACAAAAATGCTTCAAAATGAATACTGGGACATTAGAACCAACAGAAGAAGAGTTGAAGCAGTGTTATAACCCAGAACAATGTCAGTCGAGAGATAGGCAGGAGAATTCATCTCACTGTGCTACAAGGAGAGAGCACGGAATGAGCCTCACAAAACTCAGATGAGATATACCAGAAGCAGCAGAGGAAGGAGCATAGATGGATCTGTCCTAAGTCAGCAGAGTAAGAGTGAGAACCAGAACAATAGAGAAGAGGAAACAGTGGGAGAACAGAGGCCAGGGAGGATGTAGCACAGGCAGCAGAAAAAGGAACTTAAACCAACTAAAGTCAAGCCTTGGGAGGACTGGACAGATCCCAACTCCAATCTGCTGAACTGAGCTGTAAATCTCTACATGGCTGCCTCTGCGGAGTTCTCAATGTGAGACCAAGACAGCTGTGAGGACCCTAGGCAGAATAAAAGCACTGAACAGTTTAAAACCTCCACCCCAGGAAAGAAGCTAAGCTTCAGCACATAGAAAAATCAAGGTGAAAACAAACCCCAAAAAGACAGAGAAAAAGCCTGATGCTAGGAAAACATTTCTACAAGAGAGGAACAAAAAATAATCTCAGAAGAAGACAATAATAAAACAATGGAAATATGTGAAAGGATCTAAAGCCTAAAATGAACCCCTGGAAGAGGTGGTAAAAAATGGCAGAAAAACAAAAATATGAGACTTAGAAAAAAATTAGAAAAGAAAATGATAGAAAAGTCAACAACTGAGAACAAAATTTACTGAAGAAAACAGTTTCCTAAAATAGGCAAGAAAATAACATGAACAGGAAAATAATTTCCTAAAGAAGGAATTACAAAGCCTCAAAGAAGAAAATAGTTTCCTATAATTTAGAATTAGACAAATAAAAGGAAACTAACAATTTCATGAGACAGAGGGAAATAATAAAACAAATTCAAAAGAATGAAAAAATAGAAGAAAATTTGAAATTTCTCATTGGAAAAACAACTGATCCAGACAATAGATTGAGGCGAGATAATCTAAGAATCACTTGATTGTCTGAAAGCCATGATCAAAAAATGAACGTGGACATCATATTGAAAGAAAATATTAAGCAGAATTACTCTGATGTACTTTAACAAGAGAGGAAAATAGAAATTGAAAGAATCCACTTATCCCCTCCTGAAAGAAATGCCAAATTTAAAAATCCCAGGACTATTATAGCCAAATTCCAAAATTCCCAAAGGAGAATATACTATAAGAATTGAGGGAAAAAAATCACATATTGTGCAACCATGATCAGGATTACACAGGACCTAGCAGTCTCTAAATTAAAAGATCAGAAGGCATAGAATGTGACATTCCACAATGCAAAGGATCTAGGTCTACAACCAAAAATCACCTACCCACCAAAAATAAGCATAATATTCCAGGTGAAAAGTGGACATTTAATGAAATATAGAAATTCCAGGCATTTCTGATGAAATGATGAGAGATAAAAAGAAAATTTGATGATAAAATTCAAAACTCAAAAGAAGCATACAAAGGTAAAGAGAAAAAAAACTCATTTGAAAAGAGGTAACTGAGATACTTAAGATTTCCATAGTAAGAGATAACTAAAGTAATATACTTAAAGTAATCAAAGGAAACCATGGAGTTAAACTAATTTTAATCTTTTCATAAGTGATAACTAGAATATTTGAGATACTTATGGTACAAGATAATTAAGAGACTAAGGTGAGTAATCAAGGGAAAATATGTTAAACTGATTATATTACTAGTAAAAAGATCCTTAAGATATCTACATTATGTGAGGTACTTAATAAACCTAAAGTACTTAGGATACTTAAAGTACTAAAGATATTTAAAAATTTTATCACTATTTGGGCAACAAATAGGACCATGCATAGACACAGAGTTTAATATAATGGGATGATATTCACAAACAAAAAGAAAAGTCAAAGGACAAGAAGAAGGACTACCCTGAGAAAAGGGAAAGGAGAGAAAATTGGGAGTAAATTATCTCACATGAGGAGGCATAAAAGAATCAGTATAGTATAAGGGAAGTTCAGGGTTGTGGGCAATGCTTAAACCCCACTTTCATCAGAATTGGCCCAAAGTGGGAATAACATCTATATTCAGCTAGGTATAGAAATGTCTTTTAAAAAATGGGGAAAAGTCTTTTTAACAGGACTCTCTGACAAAGATTTCCTTTCTCAAATATATAGAGAACTTTGTCAAATTTAGAAGAATATTAAATATTTTCCAAATAACAAATGGTCATAGGATATGAACAGGCAATGATGCTCATATGGAAAAAAATTGAAACTATTTTTAGTCATAGGAAAAAATGTTCCAAATCACTATTAATTATAGAAATGCAAAATAAAACAACTCTGAGGTACAATTGACAACCATCAGATTGATTAATATGACAAAAAAGTAAAATGATAAGTATTAGAGGGTGTATAGAAAAATCAAAATACTAATATATTACTGATAGAGCTACAAACTGATAGAATCATTCTGGAGAATAATCTGAAACCATGCCCACCGGGTCATAAAACTGTGTATACCTTTGGACCCAGAAATATCATTATAATATCTGTATCCAAAAGAGATTAAAATTATAGGGAAAGAAACTAGCTATACACAACTATTTATAGCAGCTATTTTGTGGTGGCAAAGAACTGGAAACTGAAGCATCAATTAGGAAATTGATAAATAAGTTGTAATGTATGCTTATGATGGAATAGTATTATTCCATAAAAATTCCAAAATATATGATAACAAAAAAACTTGAAGACTTATATGACGTGATGCAAGCGAGGCAGAATAAGGTGGTAAACAGTCACAACAACAATGTTAGATGATGAACTATGAAAGTCTTACCTATTATCAACAAGGCAAGGATACAAAACAACTCCAAGAGACTCATGACATAAAAAGGGCAATCACCATCAAAAAAAAAAAAATAAAGGAAGAGTTCAAATGTAAATTGTAACATACCATTCTTTATTTCCTCTACAAACTTTTCTTTAGTGTGAGCAATATGTGTCTTCATTCAGAACATGACCAGCATGGAAAGCTGTATTGTAAATACGTGCAACTTTTATCACATTTACCTGCCTTCTGTGGGAGGAGGCAGGATTGGGAGGAAAAGAATAAATAGGGATTGCAAAATGTGAGAAAGTAAACATTTTGCAAATTGGATTGATGTCATCTTGAAAAAAAATTATTAAATAAATACATTTTACCTCTCTTTATCATCATCATCATCATCATCATCATCATCCCATATAGAGTCTGTATCTTCATACTAAGCAGCTCTATCATTTAATTTTTTTCATGTGGACCAGACAAGGGTATTAGATGCAGTTTCTTTATATAAATATATATGATAAATATAAACAAACAAACAAAGAAATGAATGAATGAACACATAAATAAATAAATGACCATAAACAGATATATATATATATATAAATATATAAATTTATATAAAGTTTCTAGGGATTTGATATGTAAAAAGTTGGCTCTCTAGTAAGGAATACCTAGAAAATGTAAGTCTTTTAACGCCTAAGCCACACTCAATATCACAAATTTCTCCCAGATCCCACATGTGGGGAGAATGTAGGATTCTTCTGAAAATTCTGCATGACAAGTTAAATTGGGGCAAACAGAAAGTAGGGCACAGAGAAGAAATGCCTAAGGGACACATTAAAGCATGGCCTGAAGCACTCACCATGGCAAAATTGACAAGGGCAGAGAGTTCAGTGGGCTAAAGGCCTTGTAAACCACCATGAATACTGTATTGTTTTACATTAATAATGGATTCATTGATGATATTTTGCATGGAATCTGAAAAAGTTATGCTTTTATTTGAATGACAGCATCAGGAAAACTGGGAAAAGAAATAGAAGTGGGCTCTACTAGACCAGGGGAATGTTAAACACGTACTCGGAATGGAAAGGACTATAACACACAGGCAGATTCTTGCCAGCATGAATGAAATCAGGGCAGACATGAATTCATAAAATAATAATGTTGCATTAAGCCCTCACTATGTGTCAGACACTAGTAAGCACGGAGAATACAAGGAAAGGTAAAAATATGGCCCCTGGCCTGGAGGGATTCACATTCTCATGGAGAAATCGCATCTATCTCAGTAAAATAGTGTGCAAAAGTAGTAAATACCTTGTATATTCACTCCCACTATAAGCAAATACTCTTTGAATTGATTTGATATATATAAGTGTAAATCTATAAATCTATAAATATGTATAAATATATATAAATACATATAAATATATATATGAAATACATTATATATTTTTTTCAGATTGCTGGTAGGAGGCAGAGAGATGGAGGGAATCAAACCGAGGCAAATGTTATCACTTACAAAATGTTTTTGTAACACTTAATACCCAAGAAGTCACCAGGAATCCCTGGAGTTAATCACAGAGAAACTTGCTCACAATTGCTGACCTTTTCCCAAAATATAACACATATTTAGCAAAAGTAATTAGGGCAAATTATATCTCTGAATGATGGCTAAAAAGGCTACTGCCTAAAGAACACCCCCAGCTGCAAAAGATGAGCAGATAGCAGAGGTCAGGCTGCCCAGAGCATCGTGTGGAAGGAGATAAGGAAGGTCAGTGCTCTGGCACGCAGAGTAAATGATGAAGCCACTGGATAGTTGGGAACAATTACAAGAGCTATTTGTAGTCCTCTGATGTGATGAGCAGCGTTTCACTATGTATGGGCTTACTGTTTTATAAATGTTAAAAGGCTGCGTCTGTGTCCTTGAGGAAAGGGATGCCGATAGAATGTAACATCTCTCAGGATGACCATGTCCATCAGTGTTCTACTGGATTGTTGGATAAAAGGAGCATATAGATCAGGTAGATGAGTCAGAACAAAGCCTTCCATCTCCATTCCTCCCATAACATTCCAATAGCATCGTTTAAAGAGAGAACATTTCTTTTTTTGCATCTCTATTGACCCGAAACCACAGGATATAAAACAACTAATAGAATTATATTTTATGTGATTTAAATGCCCTAAATTCAATACACATTAGTATAATTATTAAGCATTTACTCTATGCCATTAACTGTTTTATATGCTGGGGAACTGAGATTTAGAATAATAAAAAATATGTGTCTTGTTTTCAGAAAGTATATAGTCTACAGATGAGAGAGGAAACTGGAAAGGCGTTACTTTATGGTTTGTATAGAAACAAATATTATACAGGTCAGAGTATGATGGAGGCAAAAAAAAAAAGAGATACAGATAAAGGACTCACGTTCTTGGAATATTTGAGAAGGAGTAGAACACATTCAATTTGGAGGGTCAAGGAATCAGGCAAGGTTGTTTCACTAAGGAAACAAAGTCTGTCTAAGTTGATTCTTGAAGAAGAGGGATTCAAAAGGGGAAAAAAAGTGCATCTCAAGCTTGACAGATAGACCATTTGGACACTTGAAGCATAGAGAAAATATATCCAGGGATAGCAACTAATTAGCAGTCATAGGATCACAGATTCAGAGGTGGAAGTGATCTTAGAGGTCAAAGAGTCCATTTCACAGAAGAAAGATTCAGATGCATTGTCATTCTTCTAAGTTGCACAGCTAGTAGGTATCTGAAATAATATTTGAACCCATGTCTTCTTGTCTTCAAATCAAGTGCTACATCCACTCTTTCATACTACCTCTCCAATGTATCTGAAAAAATAGCAAAGTTAAAAATGAACAGTGTGAAATAATAATGAAAATTAAATTGAAGTCAAATTGTGGAGGACTGTAAGTTCTAGGGCTATGAATCTATTCACAATGATGCTAAAACTATGATTGATCCTTTTTCTTTTTTGTAATAAACATCTGATCATTTGGTAAGAAGTATTCTTTCCTTCCACTTTGCATTCTTTCCTCTTTTCTTCACTTGTCTAAATTCTTTAAATAAAATCTTTTAATAGGACATTGGTACAAGAGAAAGCATTTTTGACCAAATAAACTAATCGTATCATAATCTCAGAAACATCAATTTTGGCTTGCTCTCCCATTGTCATGACAGTCATTGTTTTCCTGTTAGAACACTTAGGGAAATATAGGGTCAATGTCATTTCACAAAAGGCAATAACATTATACAGTACAAATTATTTTATTATCTTTTAATTATTTTTAATATCTCTTTCCTTTAACTTTTCCAGGAAATCTTGCTGACCATGGTCCAAGTGGCATATTTCTTTGAGGCTTTACTTTGTAACTGTTTTCATATTTTCGTCTTCTAAGTTATGTCTTGGTCTTCCTTGCCATCACAGTAGCTTCTTATAGACATTTCTTTTTGTCATTGTTGTTTGCTCATTTTCCCAGTCTGTTTCTTAACTTTTAACTTTATGTTAAAGTTGAAATTTGATTACTTGGGGATGAGGGAAGAACTATGCCAAGCTTCCTGATTGATATTTTCAGAGCTAGTTCTGGGAGTCTGCATGTTTTTCATACTTCTAATGTAATGCGATTTTTAATTTTAAGCTCCCTTATAGCGGCAAGTATTATTGTTTCTTTTGGCCATGGAACTGTGACTAGGTCCCCTGCTCTCTTGCAAGTACTAAAATTCTATTTGGACCTGAAATTGTGAACAGGGCTCTTACTCCCTTGTGATCCAACACAAGTATTTCCCTCTATCTTGGAAATGACTCATAACTGCTTATAGACCAAAGAGTTGTCATTCAATGGCAGCTGCATCCTATGCCAGTAGAGTCCCCTATAATTTCTTTCTGACTCCCTTTATTGCCTCCAGGCTGAGACTCCTGAAACAACTGCTGCCTTCACTTTTATGGTGTTCTCTCTCCAAGGTCTACCTCTCATGCTCCTACCATATTCTAGGTCTGCATCCATCTTGATATTACAGACCTCTCTTGCAGACTTCCTAAGTTGTCTTAGGCTGGAAAAAAATATCTCTTTATGACATTTTGTTGACTGACAACTCCAAAATGTGATTTGAGCTGGTTTCTTTTAATTGTTTGGAGGGGAGAGTCCAGCTGGTTCCTGCCTATTCTCCACCATCATGGCTCCATCCACAGTAATTCTTTAAAGACCAGTAACCAAAGGAAGGGGTTATGATTTGAACCATCTGTATTTGAAAAGGACCCAAGTTGTGAGGACTGCAGTTTGTTGAATTACTAGGGTTCAGATAGTATACTCCATTCTGTATTTGTTTGTTTTGTTTTTGTTTTAAACCTATTCTTTTAACTGAGATAATCCAAACAACATGTGTGAACATTTCTTTCTCCTTTCATAATTAAGCTTGTAGTCGTTATCTTTACAAATTTATATGACTATAACAAAGAACATCATAACTAACATAACAATGTATTCCATTTTGTGATTTATATTGTTCTTTGTTGATGAAAGTTCAAAGTGTTAGGTAGTATTGTTCATATTTTATACACACACACACACACATATATATATGTATATATATATATATATATATGTATATATATATATATACATACACATACATACATATACACAAATGAAGACTCAGGGAGATTAAGATTTGCCTACCATAACATAGTCAATGCCAGAGCTGAAACTAGACACTATCTCTCCTAGATCATACTGTGTCTTCTTTATACCACTGCTTCCTCTTCAATAAATCTACAGAGGAACTTCGTTGGAGGTAATACATAAAGTACCTCTTATGATGTCATTTATTAGCAACTACTTAATCTTCTCATGTCTACTCCTAGAATGATATCATATGATAATAATTTTTAAAACACTTTGAATTATTGGCAACATAAAATTGTTCTTATTTTCTAATTCCATAGAATTTCTAAACACTGAAAACGTAAAAATGCTATTTAGTCTCATTTTCATCCAATTTAGATAAAAGCAGTCTTTATTACCCAAAATGTTAAAGATTTATTATTTACTGTGAGAAATCAGAAGATAAAATAAGAAGTCTCAGGTTTTACTGTTCAATCATTCAGGGTGTCTGACTACTCATGACCTCATGGACCATATTGTACATGGGATTTTCTTCGAAAGGTATTAGAGTGATTTACTATTTTCTTCTCCAATGGATTAAGGCAAACATAGATTAAGTGACTTGTCCAGAGTCACACAGCTACTAAGTATCTGAGACTGGATCTGAGAGGTCTCAGAAACTCTTAAGCAATTGCTAATTACAAATTACTTCAACTTTTGACTCACAAAAACTAGAAAGAATTTCTCCCCCAAGTTTACAATACATGTCCTTTGTCTCCTGAAAATAGTGCTTGATTTGTTATAAATTATTTGTTTATTTCTAATCTGAACTTAAATAGGAGACATATCAGGAAAGAAGTAGATTCATGATGCCTCAAGAGGAAGAAAATAAAGAAATCCATGAAAAAACTTAACTCCATTGATTTTCTGTGGTGGAGAAAAGTGTCAGAATTCTATAAAAGGAAATGAAGTCATTATAACATCAACATTTGCCATAAGACTGTGTGATTGGTGCTGCCCAATCTTTATGAGGCATCGAATATGAAGACTGAGCCAGACATGGGTTTGACTCTTTTTTCCAACATTTATAAGTGATACGACCATAGAAAAATCACTTGCCTTCTCTGAACCCCGCTATCTATATCAGTAAAACAAAGATAAGGAAACTTTTATTGCATCCCCCTCAAAGTTACAGTGAAGCTTGAATAATATGACATAGTTAAGTGGCATTGACATGTCAATATAGATATACTCTTTTTCATATTTTTGTCACACAGAAAGTTATTGATTCAATCAAAGCATCAACAAAAGTCAAATATGCACCAACCATAATGCTAAGTGAAGAGAGAAATAGGGAAAAAATTGAATATTACTTATACTCTAAGTAGGATTTTAATACCTAGTTTATAATAGTCAAGATTGTCAGCTTTAAAACTAGGAAGTCCATAGGTACTTTAAATGGTTTCATAGGGCATTGATTTACATGCTTTTTCTAGGAGCAATGGTAATGTTGATGTGATTATTGTTTTCTAAATAAGTGAAATCAACCAATCAATTATTTTTTGAAACCATTCATTAATATGTGAGATCATTATTATGTAAATCATAGCTCAGCAATACATGAGCTAAAATCCAACCTCTGACCCTTAATAGCTGGGTGATTCTAGACAAATCACTAAACCTCTGTTTACTTTAATCCACTAGAAAAGAAATGACAAACTATTCCAATATCTTTGCAAAGAAAATCCCCAAAACGATCTTGGCTTGCTATGATCACACACAGCTGGACATGACTGAAAGACGAAACAAATATGAGAGTACTGTGTTATGTACTCTGCTAGATATACAGATTAAAAAGAAAGAAGCATTCTCTATTCTCAAGGAAATTTCTATTCTTTTTTTTTTAAAACCCTTACCTTCAGCCTTAGAGTCATTGTATCGACTCCAAGGCAGAAGAGTGGTAAGGGTAGGCAATGGGGGTCAAGTGACTTGCCCAGGGTCACACGGCTGGGAAGTGTCTGAGGCCAGATTTGAACCTAGAACCTCCCATATCTAGGCCTGGCTCTCAATCCACTGAGCTACCCAGCTGCCCCTGAAATTTCTATTCTAATAAGCAAAAGTGCCCGGGTGGGGATGGAACATGTGCATCAGCAGGGCCGTGGATATAGCTACCCTCAACTACCTGGGCCCTAGTGTGCTAAAAATAGGACTAGAAGAGATGAAGCATAATAAATATAATAACATGAGTAATTTAGTAAAAATTAAATATAATTAGTTCTTCTAATTCCCTTCAGTAATGTGCCCGTTAAAAATGCAGTTATTTGTTTTCCTTTGCAAATACTTTTACAGACTTATAGCAAGAAGTTTGGTGGAATTCGTACCAGCTCCAAATAATTAAGTACTTCGAGCTATTCTTGGCAGACAACCAAAGCCCAAAGTATCTGTCATCTGCATGCAATATTTACTGAGCACCCACAGAGAACCGAGCACCACGAGAACATACAAGAGATGATTTCTGCTCTAGATGAGTTTACTATTTTCAGTTTCTTCTGCCTTCCTGTAAACCGTCTTGTTCCAAGCTAAAATGAGCTTAGTTCAATTTGTCATTTTGATAAAATCACTTTAGTTGCCTGTCACAGGAGATAGATGGAGAAGTGGGAGGGGAGACAGGACTGAAGCACAAGAGCCATGTGTCCAAATGCCAGCTTCCTTAATGGTGACATGGGAAGATGATGACTCTCCTGCCTGTCAATTAGATTGGCATCATCATATTGACTGGTCATGACACCTCCTCCATTGGACTCTGAAGGTGAAAACCTGACATATATATATATATTTTTTTTTCTTTTTTTCTTTTTTTTTCCTGCTCTGCATGTTGATGTGGAAAGAGTTCTAGCATAGAAAACAGATCTATGTTCTGGGTCTAATTTTTTTTTTCTTTCTCTTACATGTCAATACAATTTTAATAGTCATTTCCTGATATTTTACAACCCATGTTCTCTCCCTCTTTCCTACTCAAACCCCCCTAGAAAGGAGGTAATATGATTATAGATTGTACATGTGTCATCATATAATACATATTTCCATGTTTGTCATATTGTGAACAAAGACACCTATTGCTTTCACTAGAGAAAAACTCATGAAGAATAAAAAGTGAAGAATGTTATGCTTCAATCTGCATTAGGATTCTGTCCATTCTTTTTATGGCGGCAAATAACCCTTTTTATCATAAATACCCTTGGAGTTCTACGTCTTGGTCTAGTTCTACTATTTACCACTTGTGGACAAGTCAGCCAATCTCTTGGGCTTCTGTTTGCTAACCTATAAAATGCAGGGCTCAGAACGGACCAAACATTTGGAGATGAAAGCTATCTTGGAGGTCACCTAGTCCTCTTTTCATTCTACAATTGGAGAAACTGAGATGCAATGAGTTTAAGTGACTTCTGAAAGATTATGCGGATAGTAAATAGCAGAACCAGGTAAAACCAAGCCCCCTGATTCCAAAACCAGGGTTCAGTTAATGCAGGGTTTCTTTTGCCCCTTCTAATATTACATTAATAATGGTCCAATCAATTCACAAGTATTTGTTAAAAAATTTTACATATTAAAAAATTTTACACACAATAAGGCTACAAATACAATGAAAGAAAGTATTCCTTTCACAAAAAGCTTGCCATTTAGTGGTAGAGATAGAAAATATATGTCGAGTAAAAATATAAAGAAAATATGTACAAATTAATATAAATTAGTTGAATATTAGAATGAGTGGGAATGGCCCAGCAGTTGGCAGAAGAGGTGGGTCCACAAAGACTTAATTTTATCCCCAGCGATTAGCATGGTGCTTGACATGTTGTAGACATTTAATAAATATTGATTGATTGATTGATTGATTGATTGGAGAAGTGAGTGCTTGAACTGCAAATTAAAAGAACAGAGAAATTCTATGAGGCAAAGATAAAGAAGCTATACATTTCACACAGGAAGCTTGAGTGAGGTTGGATGTTGGGGGCAGTGGAACAACTAGTACAAAACCAAGAAAACTAAGGGCTTGGGTATGAATAACAGAAATTTGGGGGGGGTTTGTTTTTTGTTTGTTTGTTTTTTAAAACCCTTACCTTCAGCCTTGGAGCCAATACTATGTATTGGCTCCAAGGCAGAAGAGTGGTAAGGGTAGGCAATGGGGGTCAAGTGACTTGCCCAGGGTCACACAGCTGAGAAGTGGCTGAGGCCAGATTTGAACCTAGGACCTCCTGTCTCTAGGCCTGACTCTCATTCCACTGAGCTACCCAGCTGCCCCGTTTTTGTTTTTTAACTGGATAACAAAGTGAGAGAATGGAAAGGTAAGGAAAGAATAGTTTATAAGGAAGCCAGAATCAGAGGCTCAAATCAGGGCTTTAAATGTGAAAAAAGAAGACATTTATATTTCATTGGAGAGGCAAAAGGGAGCCAATAAGGTTTACTGAGTAAGGGAGGGACATGGTCAGATCTACAATTGAGGAGAATCACTTTGGCAGTAGTTTGGACGATAGAATAAAGCAGAGAAGAAATTCAAGGAATGGGAAAATTAAGTCTTTGCGGACCCACCTCTTCTTCCAACTGCTGGAACATTCCCACTCATTCTAATATTCAACTAATTATAGGAGTATTACTCTAAAATTAGACCAGAAATATTGAGACCATGAACTAAAGTTGCAATTGTGTGAAAAGAGAGGTGGAATCAGATAGGAGAGATTTTGTGGAAGTAGAAGCAGTGAGATTTGGTAGCTGATTGGTAATGTAGGATTGATAAGAGTAAAGATAGGAGGACAATGACAAGGTTATGAACCCAGAAGGGTATTATCATACTCAAATAAATGGATGGATGAATATTAGAAAAATTTATTTAAAAAACTACCCAATGTGCTAAGCCCATAACAAACATTTTCTTATGTGATCCTCCCAATAAACTTGGGAGATAGGTGCTATTATTATCATCCCCATTTTATAGTTGAGGACACTGAGGCAGAAAGAGGTAAAGTGACTTACTCAGGGACACACAACTTGTGTTTGAGATTGGATTTGAAATTAGGTTTTCCTGATTGGAGGTCCACTTCCAGGTATTCTAGATCAAAGAGAGAAATTTGGAAATGGAATATATTTGAGTGGGGAAAAAATAATGTGTCATAGACAGAGGATCAAAGATAATTTAGGGAATTTAGTCATAGATATATTCATCAAGAGCTGATGGAGATCTTAGAAGTACTCACTCATTTTACTATTAAGAACCATTTACACATGGGGATAACTGACTTGCCCAGGGTCAAAGAAAGTAGTGAGTGTCAGATCCAGGATTTGAATTGATGTCCTCTGATTACAAATGCAATATCTAATCACATTCATAATGATCAATATAATTATTCTCATTCCAACAAAAGAAAAAGAAAGGCATCATAGTGTAATCCCTAGTAAGCCAGACTCACAAACAAACAAAGTTCTCTGCTTCTGACACATACTACTAGTTGGATCTTCCTGGCCAAAATCATTTAACTCTTCATGCCTAAGGTAAAGCTCTAACACATAGGTCGAGACAGAAAAGAACTTTAGTAATAGCTACTGCCTATATAATACTTTATCTTGTCAAATATTTTCATAATAATCTTTCATTTGACTCTTCAGAAAGACTTTAGTCCAAAATATTTCTTTTAATACCAGGACTTTTCCCCCGCTTTAGGCCAGTAGGCAGACTTTTTTTATTAAAACATTTATTAATATTCGTTTTTAACATGGTTACATGATTCATGCTCCTACTTTCCCCTTCACCCCCCACATTCCCCCCACCCATGGCCGATGCACATTTCCACTGGTTTTATCATGTATCATTGATCAAGACCTATTTCCAAATTGTTGGTAGTTGCATTGGTGTGGTAGTTTCGAGTCCACACCCTCAATCATGTCCACCCCGACCCATGCGTTGAAGCAGTTGTTTTTCTTATATGTTTCCTCTCCTGCAGTCCTTCCTCTGGATGTGGGCAGCATCTTTACCATAAATCCCTCTGAATTGTCCTGTGTCATTGTATTGCTGCTGGTACAGAGGTCCATTACATTCTATTTTACCACAGTGTATCAGTCTCTGTATACAATGTTCTTCTGGCTCTGCTCCTTTCGCTCTGCATCAATTCCTGGAGGTCTTTCCAGTTCACATGGAATTCCTCCAGTTTATTATTCCTTTTAGCACAGTAGTATTCCATCACCCGCATATACCACAGTTTGTTCAGCCATTCCCCAATTGAAGGACATACCCTCCTTTTCCAGCTTTTTGCCACCACAAAAAGCGCAGCTATAAATATTTTCATACAAGTCTATTTATCTATGATCTCTTTGGGGTACAAACCCAACAATGGTATGGCTGGATCAAAGGGCAGGCATTATTTTATAGCCCTTTGAGCATAGCTCCAAATTGCCAGCCAGAATTTTTGGATCAGTTCACAACTCCACCAGCAATGCATTAATGTCCCAATTTTGCCACATCCCCTCCAGCATTCATTACTCTCCCCTTCTTTCATTTTAGCCAATCTGCTAGGTGTGAGGTGATACCTCAGAGTTGTTTTGATGTGCATTCAGTAGGCAGACTTTTGCTAAGATTTAGGTAAGAGATTGTTAGGACAGGAAAGAATTTGAAAATTGATATACTTTTTGAGCAATTGTAATGTAGCGTTATGGTATAGAAACTGCATTACCCAGAAACCTTGATATTAAGTTGCCTCTGAATTTCAAGGACTGTATATTTGGAATATGAATAAATTATTCCTAAATGATCTCACTTAACCTTGGTGCATAAGCCCTAAAAGGGAAACCTCTCTAGTCTGCCCCAAACATTTAGAGTGAGATGGCATTTTTCCTGAGAAAAATCATTTACTGCTAAAGTATAACTTTAAAAAGAACGAATAGTGATTCAATAAATTCAGACTCTTGTTTATGATTATTCACCCCAACCCTATCCCGGACCTTCCCATAAAGGAAGCAAGAGACATTAACAGTAAATAAGGGGACTACAGCAAAGTCAATACTAGCCTAGGAAAATAACTCTACAGCTTCCTATAAAGACCAGAGACTAAGTGAAGACAAATATAGCTGCAAAACTCTATGAAAAGAAGAAAGAGGGAAGGGTTCATCTAAGAGCCCCAAGGTAGCTAGAAAGGCACATTCACTTTCAGTCTGGGACACCCCAGGCCTGAGTGCACTGAGATTCCTAGGACTCTGCTCTGAAAAATTGTAGAGGGCACTGAGTATTCTCAGAATTCTGACTTTAGTGTTCTGAAGACCCAGTATTCTGATCCTTAAAGGTGCATCATGGACTATATCTGGGAGTTGGTCACTTCAGGTCTTCAAAACTTAGGTCCTCACCTAAAAGTTGCTCCAAAAGAGAAAATGCAAAGATTATTATAGCTAAAACAAAACAAAAAAATCAACATCAAGGAAATAATTTGGCACAAATAAAAAAATAACCAATTCTAATGACTAAGAAACTATAAACAGGATCACACAGTTTCAGTTAGAACTAAGTGGAAATCTTAAAATACCAACTTCCAAAATGCCAAAGATATAGGCTTACAACCAAGAATAACTTACTATGCAAACCTAATTCTTATAAACTTTTCAAAATTTCTGAGGACAAAATCAGAGATAAGTAATAACTTTGAAATACAAACATAAGAATAAACGTAAACCTAGAAATATATAATTAATTGATTTAAAGTGGTTTTATGGTCATTATAAAGTGGTCTACTCAAAATATTTATGTCATAAAAGGGTAACGAAGGAGTTCAAAAAGAAAAACAGAAGATTGTGTTTATTCTACTCTTGAGAAAGAGGTGGAAAAGAGAAAGGAAATGTAATGGAAGAATACAGTAGTAGAAAAAGGAGGAAAAATATGAAAATTACTATTTCTCATAAGTAATGATTGTTAGAAGAAGAATATTCAGATTTGGAGGAAGAGACAGGGAAGCAGGAATCTTATGAACCATACTAATCTGAAATGGCTAAAGGAGGTCTTAAGATATTCACACAAAAATATGTAAGCATTTGTGAAGAAATATATAAAACATGACAGGGGGAAAAGTCTGGGAGGAGGTTAACAGGGAAAGAAGAGTCCTGAACAAAAAACAAAACAAAACAATAATCATAGAAAAAGATGTTAAGTAGGAAGGAGTTGAAAGAGTATGCCAGGGAGTGAAGGACAGGTTTTCCTTATTAAAACCCTGATTCTCTAGAATCACTGTGTGACTTAGCTGCCTATAGCTAAGAAATGCAGTATCTTTTTCAAGGAAAAACAAGGAAACCAGTGGCATTGGTGTAAAGAGTTTCTTTGGGAACTAAGGTTATAAGAAGATTGGAAAGGTTTAAGAGGATAGGTTTTGAAGAACTTTGAAGACCAAATAGAGGATTTTACATTTCATCTTGGAAGCACTCAGAATCCACTGAACTTTATCAAGAAGATAGTGATATGGCTATATCCATAAACGATGGATTTATTGAGCTAATGGAGAGGCTTGAGGTAAACAAACCCACCTAAAGGCTATTTCCATAGTCCAAATATGAAATGAGGGTCTGCACCAGGGTGGTGGCAAGGTAGAGTCCTTGAAAACAAAGTAGATATGGGGAGTTAAAACCAATGAGAATTTGAGGATGATATTTATTTAGCTAAAAGCTATGATCCTGAAAGACTGGAAGGATGGTGTTGCCCTTGACTGTAATAGAGAATCTGAGGAGAAGAGAGTTTAGTGGGGAAGAAATTCAGTGGTTTTGGACTTGTTGGGTATTAGGCATCTATTTGACATCCAATTTGAGATGTCCAAAAGGTTGTTGGTGGAGTAAGTTTGGAAGTTGGGAGCACATTTAAGATAGAAAAGGTAAATTTGAGAATCATTTAATACAGAGATAATAAGTTCATAGAAGTTAATAGTATCAGCAAGTTATGTAGTATTAAGGAAGAAACAAGGGTTCAGGACAGAACCTTACTGAACTCTTAATGTCAAAGGGCAGTAAAATAATAGTAAAGGAGGCTAAAAGGAGTGGTCTGAAAAGTAGGAGGTGATGGAGGTAACATTTGTACTCCAGAAACTTAAGAGAGAAGAGTCTCTAGGAAAAGAGAGTGACAGACAGTATAAAGGTTGCAGATAAGTGAAGAAGAATGAGGATTGGAAAAAAAGTCATTGGATTTAGAAAATATGTAATCATTCAGAGTTTAGGGAGAGTAGTTTCAGCGAAATAATGAGGTCAGAAAATGTATTGTAAAGGCTTAAGAAGTGAGTGAGAAGAGAAGTAAAGACAGCTATTTTAGATGGCCTTTTCAAGTAGTTTAGCCAAAACAGATAGAAGAGAAAGTAGACAGTAGCAGAGAGAGAAGGATTGAGTAATTTTTTTTGAGAATGAGGAAAACATTGGCATGTTTGTAGACAGTAGTGAAAAAAACAGCAGACAGGAAGATAATGAAGATAAGTGACAGAGTGGAGATGACAGAGGGGGCAATCTGTTGGAGGGGATTGGATAGAATAAGATCAATGGTGCATGTGGAAGGAATGGCTTCGTTAAGAAGCAAGGTCGCATCTTCACAGGAGGCAGGGGTAAAGGAAGAGATAGTGGCAGAAGGCATATGAGTGATATGAGATGAGAAAAAAGGGAGAAGAAGGAGCTAATAGTGAGCGTCTATATTTTCTTTAAAATACGATGCAATGTTCTCTTCTGAAGGGTGGCAAAGGGAGAGCTATGGGATTTTGAGGAGTGATGAAAAGATCTGGAAGAGCCACTGTGTAGAGTGGCCTCATGATAGTAAGGGCATGATTGAGGCTTTGTAAGATAAATTCATAGTAAACCCCATCAAAACTATCATACGATTTTATCCACTTGTGTTCATCAGCATATATGTAGGAGCCACGGCAGTGGAGTTTAGGATCAATCCAAAGCTAAGCCTTGGCAAGGTGTAATTAGTGTTATGATAAGGTGGCCAGGGACTCAAGAGAAGAATGTGGGGTAGAGTTGAACTTGTTCACTAAGGGATCAAAATGGGAAAAGAAGGAGAGAATGGCTTATCTGGGAGAGATGACCTTGGGGAGAACGGAGGGGTGGAGGGATTGAAGGCCATGGCCAATTCTCAACTCCATTTCCTCCTACTTTCCAGAGAACAGGGTTTTATAAGGAAAGCTTATAAAGGGAAAGTTTCATAAAGAGAAAGAGGTAGAAAAATGGATTATGTTTTGTGTTCTAGTTTTATATGGGAATGCTCATTTTGAGAAAGGACTGAGTTTAGAATGATAAAGAAAATATATTTTTACAAAATTAAAATTATAAAGTTAACACTTAAGAAGATTGGCTTGCTTATAGTAAAATTGTTAAATTAAATATCTAGTCTAAAAACATAAAATAAAATAAAAATGTTTCTTGGAGGAATCATTAAAATAAACATAACCTCTGTTCAATACAATAATGGTGTTTGAAATACTCATTAATCAAGTCTGCTGGTCTTCTGTTAGGTTAGGTTAGGATCAAGGAATGATCTACCTCCCTTATTCAAAGGAACAAATGGCTATGAAATTCATAAAAGTAATTTCACTGAAATTCATTTTACAGAAATTTGTTCAGCCATTTCTCAACTGATGGATATCCCTTCAGTTCCCAGTTCTTTGCCACCACCAAAAAAAAAAAATCAACAAAAAAACAAAAAACAAAAACAAAAAAAAAAAAAAAAAACTATACAAGGAGGTTCTTTTCCCCTATCTTTAATCGTTTTGGGATACTGATCTAGTAGTAGTATTGCTCTGTCAAAGAGAATACACAGTTTTATAGCCCTTTGGGCATAGTTCCAGATTGCTCTTCAGAATGGTTGTATCAGTTTGTAGTTCCATCAGCAGTGTATTTGTCTTCTGATTTTTCTACATCCTCTCCAACATTTATTATTTTACATTTTTGTCATCTTAGCTAGTCTGATGGGTGTGAGATCATACCTGAGTTTTTTTTTTATTTTGCACCTCTACAAATAATAGTGATTTGGAGCAAATGTTCACATGACTAAAGATAGTTTTAATTTTTTTTATCTGAGCATTGTTTTATATCCTTTGAGCATTTGTCAAGTGAGGAAAGCTTTAAATTCTTATACATTTGACTCAGTTCTTTATATATTTGAGAAATTAAATATCTGTCGGAGAGAATTGCTCTAAAGATTTTTCCCAGTTTGTTGTTTGCCTTTTTATCATATTTTACATTGCATTTGTACAGAAACTTGTTAATTTGAGATAGTCAAAATTATCTTTTTATGTCATATAATGTTCTCTGTCTTTTTTTGACCTAAATTTTTCTTTTACCAATAAGTCTAAACAGTAAACTAATTTGTGCTCCCCTAATTTGTTTTTGGTATCACCTTTTATTTCTAAATCATGTGTCCATTTTGTCTTTACTTTGATGTATGGCATAAGGTATTTGTCTATGCTTAATTTCTGCCATACAATTTTTTTTGTTTTTCCCTGTAGTTTTTGTCAGAAAGTGAGTTATTCTTCCAAAAGCTTGGATCTTTGGGTTTGTCAAACACTAGGTTACTATGACCATTTACTATGCATGTTGAGTGCCTAATTTATTCTATTTGTCTTCCTGTACTTATTAATTTTTTATTTATTTTGAATAAAGATAAAATTAGTGTATAGATTTAGTGTATAGATTTAGTGCCTAAAAATCAAGAAGGCAAAGGTTTAGCTCTTGCCTTTGGCACCTACCATCTATGAGACTCTGAGCTAGTCACTTTACTTCTCAAGGTTCTAAGCAACTCTCTTAAAGTGATAACTTTTATTGGTAAAGGGAGTTTTTCATTTGGTAATTCCCTTATATCAATCAAATTATTTATCTACTTCTTATTCTAATATTCTTATGTAAGGTATGGAATAGATTAGTGATGAAAGGAGAGCACATTAAAGGAACATAGGTTTATATTTATTTATAGGCATTTTATTTCCCCTATTAAAATCTTAACTTCTTGGGGGCAGGGATTATTTAAGAACAGTGTCTATAACATTTGTTGTTGATATTGTTGTTTTTTTTTGTTTGTTGGTTTTTTTCAGTTGATTCCAACTCCTCATGATCTCATTAGGTTTTGTTAGCAAAGATTCTGTAATGGTTTGCCATTTCCTTATGTAGCTCACTTTACAGATGAGGAAACCAAGGCAAACTGGGTACAGTGGCTTGCTCAGGTTTACATGGCTAGCCAGTATACAAGGTCAGATTTGAACTCAGAAAAAGGAGCCTCCTTGACCCCAGACCTGGCACTCTTATCTACTGTGCTACCTAGTTGCCAATCTTTCGTTGTAAGTCATTAACTAATTGTTGATTGACTTGGCTGATTCATAACTGTTTTTCTACATTATCTGGAATTTGATTCCCAAACTGTACATCTCTGAAAGCAAACAAGCCAAGATGATGACCATTGGACAAACTAGATTTCTTGAGCTAAAATCTTATTTTTCTTTTAAGAATTTTCCTTATTCTTTTATTATTTTTCATAATTAGACAGTCTTACACATGCAAATATTTTGGATGGCCAAACATTACCATCTGCTATGGGAATATCTTGCATTCTACTTCCAAGGTAGTCCTGAGCAGCTGTTCAACAATTGTGAAGTAATTAAAAAAAAAAAAAAAGAAAAAGTTTTCATTTACTGATTCCCTTATATATTTCCTAAGATCTGCTACCTTAGAAGAGATTTTCTTTTTAGGTTGTTTCCTTTTCCCTTACAATCTCTCCCACTCTGCCAGCTTAATTAGGATGCCAGGCTGGTTTCAGTGACACACCCTGTGAATTGGTTTCATTTTAGCATTTAATAGAAGAATCTGTGCCACTGATTCGAACATGGAATGTACAGTGGGGAAAAGCTTGCCTTCCGATTTTCCTCTATTTCTTTCCCTCACTGAAAGGACTTCCTGAAATTTGGAGCACATGAGGGCCACAAGTCAGTTCTAGCAACAGTTTGAAATCTCTTGTTATTAAAGCTATATCTAATTGACTGTGACTTTTAGGAGATTGCCCCTGAAAGAAGCTTTTCTAGAAGCATTTTCAATTCAATTCTCTGCCTAAAGATTTCTCTTATAAAACTTTCAGTGTATTTATGTGTAAATGCTGGCTTTCTTCCTTTGGTGTTTTGCTTTTTTGAAGGCAAGGGTGAATTGTCCTGCCTTGGGCATTTCATTTTCATGAAAAGACTTACCAAGGCAGACAATAACATACTGTATTTGTTTTAAAGAATCCCTGCATTTGGAGTATTTTTAAACCTTGCAGCATAGGAGGCTTCATTCTGCTTTTGCCACCACAGAAAGAAGAGGCATTGATTTTAAAGATTCATTAAGAAGAAATCTAATTTTAGGAAACAAATCAAATCCATTATTCTTTAATTAAATTTTAGAACTTTGTGTTAAAATTTAAAGGAATATATGTAAATGAATAAAAATCCTTTTTGAAATAGCTATGACAAATGGAGGCAAGGACAGAATCCTAAAAAGGGAAGTTGTTCCTCCCTAAAAGGAGCTATAGTAGATACAGTGTTAGACTTCACTTAAGGGGAATCTGAGTTCAAAAACTGCCTTTAATACTTTCTAGGAATATGATAAGCAAGTCACATAGCCTCTAAGACCCCAAGCAGCCTTGAACGGTTATCTATTCAGTCATATCAGGTCATCATCTGATTTGCTAAGAGTAAATACCATAATTTAAAAAAACCTCAGATATAGTATACCTCTAAGAACATATGGGCCACAGACACATATATGTAAGCAGACACACACACACATATATATGTATGTATACATATATATACATATACACCATAGGATTTTATATACATAATACTATACAAATTAATTTTTTAAAAGTCAATTTTTCAAACTAATTTGAAACAGTCACACAAGCTGGTTCTCATTAGCTTCAGTTTGAGTATAATTAAATATAGCATAAATTTAGGTATAATTTTAAAAAGAAAAGTATTAATAGCTTTCATGAAAAATTCATATAAACTATATTTTATATGGTTTTTCATAGTTCAATAAAATTTTATATAGTTCTCTTTTTCCTTAAGGAAAGTTATACTTCTGCTTTTATTTTGAATATAAATCAAGTTCTTGGAATATTTTAGAAACTAAAGAAAGATTCATAAGGTCTCTCACAGGCAGTTACAACAAAAATTAGTGAGACAGGGAAAATACCAACAGAAAACCCACTTGGGGATGAAGATTTCACAGGAATCAGCAAGAAGTGTCTTGGAAGGCAGGAGATAATCCATGAGACAAAATTATCATTTTTCACTCATAATGGTCAATAAGAAGTTCTAGTTCCAATAAGAGTGAGGCAAATATACCTCTTCTCTACACTATAATTGACAGTCCTAGAAATGCTATTTATAGCACTAAGAAAATGGAATAAAACAAAAGACAGAAACATCAAGAAATTGGTTGGGGAGGGGAAGACAGAGAAATGGGATAAGTATTTAGAGAGCATCTACTATGTGTCAGGCGCTAAAAAGCACTTTTCAAATTATATCCCATTTAATTTGAAATTAGGTGGAGAAGGAGGAGGGAAGGAGTATTTTATAGCACCTACTATTTTAAATACTATGCTAAGAACTTTATAAATATCTCATTTGATCCCCACAACAACCCTGAGAGGTAGTTGTCATATTATCCCTGTTTAAAAGCTGAGGAAACTAAGACAGAGGTAAAGCATCTTTCCCAACGTCGCACAGTCTATCATTGTTCTTCTGTTGTGTCCCATTCTTTGTGACCACTTTTCAGGTTTTCTTAGCAAAGATGCCAGAATGGTTTGCCATTTCCTTCTCCAACTTATTTTGTAGGTAAGGAAACTGAGGCAAAGTGGGTTAAGTGACTTGCCCAGCTCATGAGTGTCTAAAGTAACTTTTGAACTGAGGTCTTTCTGATGCCAGGCTCAGTGCTCCATCCATTCCTTAGAGTAATCCTTGAACATCCTTAAAGCACCTGAGTTCTTAACTTTTTTTCTACGTATCACAGATCTCTTTGGCAGTCTGTGGGACCCCTTTTCAGAATGATTTTTTAATGCCTAAGATAAAATACATAGGATTGGAATGGCTGAACAAGTTATGGTTTCGGATTATAATGGAATGCTATTGTGCTGTAATAAATAACAAACTACAGGATCAAAAACAAACAAACAAATCTAGAAAGACTTATATGAAACAATGGCAAGTGGAGTGAGCAGGACCAAGAGAAATTTGTACATAGTAACAACAATATATGATGATCAACTATGAATGACTAGACCATTTTTGACAAGGCAAAGGAGCTCATGACAAAAATGGCTCTCCACTGCCATAGAAGAATCTGATGGAGAATGAATGCAGCATATCATACTTCACTTTATTTTCTCCATAATTTATTTTCTCTAATGTTAGAAAAAATGCCTTCTTTCAAATATTGAACATGGAAATATTTATAATAACATACTGTACAGCCTATATAATAATATTACCTGCTATTTTGGAGAGAAGGAAAAGAAGAATATGGATTGCAAAGCATTTTTTAAATTGCATCAATATGTGATTTTTTAAAAAATGGGATCATAAAAGAAACATACTGAAATGCAGTTATGAAAATAGAAAAAAGTACTAAAACTTTGGGTTAAGAACTACTATTCTAGTCACTGGCAGCTATTACTGCAGAGGTACTTTTGGGGTTGGTCCATGCCAATAATAATAGCAATAATAATAACCATCCAAAGTAGCTTATGTGTTAATACTCCTCAAATAAAAATAGGATACTTTATAGAAGTAGGAGTATAAGAAAAAAACTTAGAGGAATAATTACTTTATTCTATAGAATGGAATAGGAGGTGAATAGATTTCAGTTTTTCAAGAATGATCTAGAAGCATGTCCTATCTCAACCTGCATACCCTATGAGCACACACCTGCTGCTTCTCATATATGTTTGTGTTTATCCTACATAGAAAAAATAGACAATGATCGACAATGCCATAGAATAATAAATCCTTTTGATTTATTAATTATTACAACTAACTTGTTACATTTGCTCAGTTTGATGTCATGTATTAAGGATAGAATCTAAATGAAAGACACTATTAACGTTTCTAATAGGAAGGTCATTAAGAGATTTGCAAATCATTTATATATAATATATGTATATGACCATAGTAAAAATGGGCAAAGCCAAATTATTTCTATTATGAAACTATTTCCTTTTGGTTCACCTTATACTGTTTAAGTTTGTATCGAAGATTTGATCCAACATGTTTCGTGGATGGGAAATTTTTTAATAGTTTCCACAATATATTTGGAATTTCAAAATAAAACTAACCATTCTTGGTAAAAGTTCACTCTTCCTTTCATTTGCCTCTTTTAAAAAGCATAATCAAAGTAGGAAAATACTGTGTAGCCTTCATATCTCTCACTTTTATTTGTTTTTAGATGAGCAGAAAAATTAGAAAAAGGCATTAGAAACCATGGGGAGGTGCCTTTCAAAACCAAAGCTTCCTCATAAAAATGGAACTTTTTTCCCCCTTAAGCTATCACATAAACATGTCATTTCTTTGTGCTCTGTTCTGTTCAGACATTAGGATGCTGTGTTCATTTTTTTTAGAAAGGATATTGAAAAACTGAAATGGTTCCAAAAGAGGAAGATTAGATTAATGGGAGAGACTAAGCTATATCATACAAAGATTGGTAAAATGAACTATGGGTAGAATTTTTTTTTTAAATTAGAGGGTCCATGATAATTGTCATCAAGATTTTGAAAGACTGATCCATGGAATTAGTTTTGTTCTGCTTGGACCCTCAGGGAAGAACTAAGAATAAAGACTGCAAATTTCAGAGAGTCACATATTCAGTGTAAAGAATTTGAGCTGTCCAAAGGGAAAATAGAGATCAGGATGGGGACCCAAATCACATTTTATTTACTGCAATAAAAAAGTTATTTGAATTTTCCCAATAAAACAAAAAAAAATTTTAAACCCTTGTACTTCGGTGTATTGTCTCATAGATGGAAGATTGGTAAGGGTGGGCAATGGGGGTCAAGTGACTTGCCCAGGGTCACACAGCTGGGAAGTGGCTTAGACCGGGTTTGAACCTAGGACCTCCTGTCTCTAGGCCTGACTCTCACTCCACTGAGCTACCCAGCTGCCCTAACAACAAACAAAAATTTTAAAAGTATCACATAATTAAACTCTCATCCTTACATTAATTTAAACAAACAACCATCCTCAATAAATGTAAAAGTACACACAACCCCAATTTTTTTTCAAAAAGGATTTTTTAAAGCATATTCTACTATGGACCATTCAACTAAAACAAAAAGTGCAATTCTAGCATTTGACAAGAGGTTAAAAAATGAAATTATTGATGACTTTTGATATTATTAAAATATAAAGAAGTAGATGATTGACAGCAATCCTATGTGAAATTAGGAATAAGTAAATGTCAAAAGGAGTGAAATATATTAGTGAAAACAATAAATGTAAATGTTGCCAACCTCATAAGAGTGGGTTTCAGGAGGTCTTAAAGACAAGTCCATTTGAACACTTGTCAGAAATATTGTAAAGGATATTCTTGGTTAGAAATGACTGGATGACCTATAAGGAATCTACCTGCCCTTAAGCTTTTGTGTACTCTTTGCTCTTCCCCTAAAAACCACAAATGAATTCATTAAATATTCATGAAACAAACAAAGTAAGCAGGAAATCAGGCAAGATAAAGTCTCATATTTGTTTTCCATGTAAATCTGCTGTTAATGTTATTAAGATTATTTTAAGAACTATGCAATTCAATCATCTCCCCAGTAGCCCAATAAAATTTTATAGATACCAGTAACATCATGCTTATTTAAATCTACAGCTTATTAAAAGCAAGCTTTTAAAAAATAAAACTAATAATTTCTTATATTTATGTAATGTTTATGGCTTACAAACAGCTTTCTTCTTTTTAGTATCTTATGAGATGTAAGCAATGAAAATATTATAATTCCACCCATTTCGCAGATGACTAAACTAAAATTCTACTAGGATGAATTAGACATATAATTTGAATGGAATCATATTTGAGCTTTATGGTGTTAAAAATTTTGCCTTGTTGAAATCTATGTTGTGATTCCTTACACCTCCACCTCATTTCCTCTTTCACACACAAAAACAATATTGGCATAAGGTATATTAAGAGGTAGATTGAAAAGATTGCAAAGTACTAGGTTATACTGGCAAATTACATCTTCTGTTAAACAGAATCTGAACCAATTTTTTCAACTTATTTTTGAGAATCAAAATTGTATAACTAATTTTTTTCTACCCTAGTAAGTACTATTGCACACTGAAACTAATCTCATCTTTTTAGTTTATTATTATTATTATTATTATTATTATTATTATACAGGAATTCTTAAACTTCTTATGTCATTGATCTTGTTGACAATATACTGAAAAATATGGAATTCTCAATATGGGGTTTTTAAAGAATTGAAGGTATGCTAAGTTTTAGTTAGAGGTTAGTGAACAAAAAGATGTATTTTTTTCACATCTTAGTCTAGGAAAATCCAAAATGTATCCATTGACTCTCTGGAACTACCCATTGACACTTATGAGCCTTAGTGTAAGAACTCCAGTACTAGAGGTTGTCATATAGTGAAAAGATACTTGTGCCTAGAGGAGACATAGTTGGTGCTGTGAATTTCAGACTTTTATGCATTTAGGGTATGTCATTTAACCTTTATTTCTTAGTTTCCTCACATATAAAGTGGTATAACCTGAAAGAAATATCTGCCTGCCTGTCTGTCTGTCTATCTATCTATCTAATTATCCATGTAGCTATTTATCTATCTGTCTTTCTATCTATCTATCTATCTGTCTGTCTATTTGTGGTAGTTTTTTTTTTTTAATTTCTTTATCCTTCTTGACCTTTGATATTGTCAATAACCTGCACCTTTAGGTTTCCATGACATTTTTTTTTCTTGACTCTCCTCCAGCCTTTCTGACTATTCCCTTTAAATCTCTTTAACTGGATCTTCATCCAAGTCAGACTCCACTAAAATTGGGTGTCCCACAGGACTCTATCCTTTTTTCTCTTATCTTCTTCCATTTTACATGGTAGTCTCATTAGTTTCCATGAATTTGGTTATCATCCCTATGCTAAAAATTCTCAAATGTACCCATTTAGCTTTAACCTCTCTGCTAATCTCCAATCTTTCATTTCCAACTACCTGTTGGATATCTTGAACTATATGTCCCATAGGCACCTCAAATTTTTTTTCCTAAAATTATCCTCTCTTCCTAACTTCCTCACTGAGGGTTGAGGACACCAGCATCCTCTCAATTATCCAGCCTCACAGTCTAGGTGTCATACTGTCATCTTCCCTATCTAATATGTTTCTAAAACCTGCCACTTTTACCCTCATAACATCTCTCACAAACTTATCTATCTCTCCCCTGATGTTGCCACCACCATAATATAGCTCCCATTGCCCCACATCTGGACCTACTGATTGGTCTCCCTGCCTCAAGTATCTCCTCAGTCAATCCCATTCTCTAATTCTGATGCCAAAATGATCTTCCTAAAGAAAAGATCTGATCAAGTCACCTCCCTACTCAATAAACTACGTTGATTCTCTATACCCTTCAGAATAAATATATGTTTCCACAAGATTTCCACAAGGCAAATCATCTGTTTGACATTCAAAGCCCTTCAGAATCTACCCTCATCACTGATTCCAAAGCCAGGTAGACCAAAAACAGAAAAAGAAAACTATAGACCAATCCCCCTAATGAACATAGATGCAAAAATCTTAAATAGAATATTAGCAAAGAGACTCCAGCAAGTAATTAAGAAGATCATCCAGGGGCAGCTGGGTAGCTCAGTGGATTGAGAGCCAGGCCTAGAGACGGGAGGTCCTAGGTTCAAATCCGGCCTCAGACACTTCCCAGCTGTGTGACCCTGGGCAAGTCACTTGACCCCCATTGCCTACCCTTACCACTCTTCCACCTATGAGTCAATACACAGAAAGTTAAAGGTTTAAGATTAAAAAAAAATAGAATTCAACAACTAGAAGCCAATGACCTCATAAGGCAGCAAGAACAACACATTAGAGCAGCAAGAGGTAGAAAGAGAAACACCATTTAAAATCACCCTAGACAATATAAAATACTTGGGAATCTATCTACCAAAACAAACACAGCAATTATACGAAAACAACTACAAAACACTTTCCAAAGAAATAAAACTGAATCTCAACAATTGGAAAACCTTTAATTGGTCATGGGTAGGATGAGCTAACATAATAAAAATGAACATTCTACCCAAATTAATTTACCTATTTAGTGCCAAACCTATGAAATTACCAAAAAACTTCTTTACTGAATTAGGAAAAAGTATAACAAAGTTCATTTGGAATAACAAAAGATCAAGAATATCAAGGGAAATAATGAAAAAAAAATGTGAAGGAAGGGGGCCTAGCAGTACCAGATATTAAACTGTACTATAAAGCAGCAGTCATTAAATCAATATGGTTCTGGCTAAGAGACAGAAGGGAGGATCAGTGGAATAGACTTGGGGTTAATGACATCAGCAAGACAGTGTATGATAAACCCAAAGAGCCCAACTTTTGGGACATGAATCCATTATTTGACAAAAACTGCTGGGAAATTTGGAAAACAATATGGGAGAGATTAGGTTTAGATCAACATCTCACACCCTACACCAAGATAAATTCAGAATGGGTGAATGACCTGAATATAAAGAGGGAAACTATAAATAAATTAAGTGAACACAAAATAATATACCTGTCAGATCTCTGGGAAAGGAAAGATTTTAAAACCAAGCAAGAGTTAGAGAAAATTACAAAATGTAAATTAAATGGTTTTGATTATATTAAGCTAAAAAGCTTTTGTACAAACAAAAATAATGTAGTCAAAATCATAAGGGAAACAACAAATTGGGAAAAATCTTTATAACAAAAAACTCTGACAGGGGTCTAATCACTCAAATATACAAGGAGTTAAATCAATTGTATAAAAAATCAAGCCATTCCCCAATTGATAAATGGGCAAGAGATATGAATAGGCAATTTTCAGGTAAAGAAATCAAAAGTGTCAATAAGCACATGAGAAAGTGTTCTAAATCTCTAATAATTAGAGAAATGCAAATCAAAACAACTCTGAGGTATCACTTCACACCTAGCAGATTGGCTAAAATGAAAGAAGGGGAGAGTAATGAATGTTGGAGGGGATGTGGCAAAATTGGGACATTAATGCATTGCTGGTGGAGTTGTGAACTGATCCAACCATTCTGGCTGGCAATTTGGAACTATGCTCAAATGGCTATAAAAGAATGCCTGCCCTTTGATCCAGCCATACCATTGTTGGGTTTGAACCCCAAAGAGATCATTAATAAACAGACTTGTATGAAAATATTTATAGCTGCACTTTTTGTGGTGGCAAAAAACTGGAAAAGGAGGGTATGTCCTTCAATTGGGGAATGGCTCAACAAACTGTGGTGTCTGCTGGTGATGGAATACTATTGTGCTAAAAGGAATAACAAACTGGAGGAGTTCCAGGTGAACTAGAGAGACCTCCAGGAAGTGATGCAGAGCGAAAGGAGCAGAGCCAGAAGAACATTGTACACAGAGACTGATATACTGTGGTAAAATCGAATATAATGGACCTCTGTACCAGCAGCAATGCAATGACCCAGGACAATTCTGAGGGATTTATGGTAAAGATGCTGCCCACATTCAGAGGAAGGACTGCAGGAGAGGAAACATATAAGAAAAACAACTGCTTGAACGCATGGGTCGGGGTGGACATGATTGGGGATGTGGACTCGAAACTACCACACCAATCCAACTATCAACAATTTGGAAATAGGCCCTGAACAAGGACACATGTGACAACCAGTAGAAATGTGTGTCGGCCATGGGTGGAGGTATAGCGGGGGGTGAAGGGGAAAGTAGGGGCATGAAGCACGTAAACAGGTTAAAAATGAATATTAATAAATGTTTAAAAAAATTTTAAAAAAAGAATCTACCCTCATCTCCACCTTATTCCATTCTCTACATACTCTGTTATCCAGTGACTGTTCCTCACACAAGACACTGTTCATACTCTCTGTTCTCATTTCTGCCTTCTGACATCTCCTTTGAGTCTGAACTAAAATCCCATTTTCTACAAGATTGTCCCAAACATCATTAATTCTACTGTCTTTGTTTTGTCAATTGTATCAAATTTATCATATTCATATTCATTTGTATATAGTTGTTCACATGTTGTTTCTCCCATTAGACTCTCAGTTCCTAGAGAGCAGGGACTAGAGTTCACTGTCCCTGTATTTTTTCTGAGTTTATCACAGTATTGGGATATTGACACTTAATAAATGCTAATTGATTGGTTGGCTAAAAGCAAAAAGCAGGCAGGCAGGCAGGCAATAAGCATTTACTAAGTAGTTTCCATGTTCCAGAGATTGTGCTAAAAGCCAGGATTAAAAATACAGGCAAAAAGGATAATCTTGTTCTCAAAATCTAAACATAAAATGGAATTGAAATAGTTACCTCCTCCTTCCCGTTAATTTCAGTCTGTTCTAAACTAGAGTGAATTCCAGTGCTGGACTTTTGATTTATACACTGGACAAGGATTGACTATCCAGGAAGGACTGAGAGTGAAATGGCCTCTCCTCCTTAGTAAGACAAAACTCCCATATCTTCAGTAGTGAACAGAAGAGCAAAGCAACAGCTTTGGCATTGACCAAAGAGAAGGATATGGTGAAGTCCAGAGTCAGAAGCTAACTAGATGAAGATTAAAGCACAGCCAGTCTGGGCTGGTCCTCAAAATGAAGGCTCCATGGGAGAAACTCAGTAATGGGAGAAAGTGGTCAGCATGGTAGAAGAATTTATTTAGAAAAATAACCTTTGTAAAAGTGCTTGGTTCTTCTGAAACCTGTTTGATACTATTACTTGTCTTCCACAACTAAACAATCAAAAAGTGCTCAACATGGCCCAAGTAGAAGAACTGAGAACTAATGCTAGGGTATTTCAAAGAAATATCATAAGTATTCTGATTTCTCTAAGTCTTCAAATTCAAATTCTAATCACAAAGAAAACCTTTAGTTCCCTTTTCAATCCTAGGTATAAATGCAATATGCATAAATGGTGGTGCTTTGATTAGAGAATGAGATTAATGAGGTCATATAAGTAAGGCAGGTTAAGTTCCTGGTAAGAAAATAAGTCCTTATTGTTAAAAACATCTGACTTTCTTATTAATATTCTACTGTTCCTAAAATTAAAAAAATAAAGAATCATTGCAGAGCTTTGAAGTCAGAAGGCCATGTCCTTCATTCTGAGGAGCTAAAACATGGACACATGCCAGAATGAATCTTTGTCAAAAAGGCAGAAAGGGGTGATTTGGAACCTTGAGAGAAAACATGAATATTTCACAATTTTACCCTAGGCAAGCATTGCCTAGATTTGGACCATTCTATATTTTAATTACTGTCACTGTGGTCAACACATCATTATATTTATAATATTTTCTTCTCTATCTCTCCCCTCCCTTCCCCTCTCCTCTGCTCCTTTTCTTTCTTTACTGGATTTACCTATATTATCCTAGCTGGACATTCAAGAGCTACTTACAAAGCTGATCTCACAGATGATCAGTTGTGCTTTCATTAATATTTTGTATTATTTTTAAAAACTATGTACAAGTTGAGTGCTTTCCTTTTGAGTAGCAGCAATGTGGGTAAAGTAGGAGGGATATAGTGATTTTAGAGTTTCCTTTTTACATACTAATTATGCCATTTTTCTCATCGATGGCCTACTTGATGTACTGATACCAAAGAAGGTATAATTGTGTTGAGTGTACTCAACATATTTTTAAGTGCCTAATTGGGGTATCATGATTATGGGAGATACTATGGCATATAATCCCCAGAAAAGGGTGAAAAAGGGGGGGGAATGTGCCATAACCCAAAAGAAAGATCAAGGAAACAGGAAACATAAATAGCTCTCCCCATTTGGTCAGGAAAGAGTCTGAGAATTCATTCCTAGAAGTTTCTGCTCTCATAGTCAAATGGAATTAAAGAGAATAAGCACATATTACTTTAGAAGAGATCTGCTCTTTCATTTCCAAACCTTGGTGTCACTGTGATTTTATGAATAGAATACAGGAATTAGAATGACAAAGATGAGTTCAAAACTCCTGTAGTTGCTTACTACCTATATGAACTTGGACTCATTACTAAACCTCTCTGAGCTTCTATAAAATGTAGTAGTAGTTGTAATAGTAGTAGTAATATAGGTTCAAATGAGATAATGAATTTTAGACTCTTCATAAACTCTAAAGTTTGTGAATAACATAATATAGCTCAATATCTATATAACTAAATATATAATAATATATAAAATATAATAAATATATACTATTTCCCTTAGCCTTTGTGGAAGTGTGTGTCAGTTACAGGCACATGTCTGTGTCTTTGAATGGCTAGTGGAGAGATTGGGTCGAGGAGGCATATTTTTCTTTCTGATCTGTAGGAAGGTAGAGAGGGATTTGGAGGAAATTATATACAGCTACATGAATATCTCAATAATATATGATATGTAATGATATAATTTATATCTAACATATCTAAATAACTAAAAAATATGGATTTTTTTTGTTATTTTAGGCAAAATCTTATCTATTGGATCCCAAACTAATATCACTGAGAAGTAACCTTTTTTTCCAAGAAACAAGTCAGTTTTTAAGCAAGGCAGCCCTATTCATAATTTAAAACTTTCTCCTTTATCCAGTACAAGTAACTAACTCCCTGGGCCCAATTTCCTGGCTGGAGCTTAATGAAGGAGGGTTGAGTTATTCTACCCCATGTCCCTCTTAAAAACAACTGCTATAGTAGGATCAGCTTTTAATAACAATTCCCCCCACCAAAGCTGACTTGGCAGGACATTCCTAAAAGGTCATCTAATCCAACCACCACATTTTATAGATGAGGAAATTCAGACCTAGAGAAATGACATATTTAATCTAAATTGGAGAGTTAGTCACTTGAGGAAGTTGAAGGGATTAAGTATTCTTAAAATGTATGTGACTAAAAATATGCTTCTATTATTTAGTGCAGTGTTCCTTCACTGAGATGTTAATTTAATTTTAATTAAGTTGCTACTATGAGAATTTTTGAAAGTTTTTCTCTCTATCTTGTTTTTTATGGTTTCCATTTTATAAGAAATTTGGGCATTTTAGAAAGGTTACAAGCTTCCATTTGCATGTGGAATTTGGAGGTGAGGAAATTCTGGGCGAGTAAGAATCAGTGGTCAAATTGGAGAAGGGAAGATATCCGATGCCCTGATGGGAGATGAGGGTAAGGGAAGGGAGCAGCAGCTACAACTATGTTACTGTTGGTCTTAGTTTGAAACATTCTCTCCTTATTGGCCGTATCTAGAAGAAGGGGATTGTCAATATATACTTAATAGATTGCTTAATTTTAGTAATGGTCATTGTGATTTGATGTCTACTTTTAAAAAGAGCTTGTAAGGAGAATATGTACAAAATGGCCCTCGTGGAAGAGTGTGTCCATTACACGTCTGTGTCTTTGAATGGCTACTGGAGAGATTGGGAGAAGGAGGCATACTTTTCTTTCTTATCTGTAGCAAGGTAGAGAGGGATTTGGGGGAAATCATATACAGCTAAATGAATATCACAAGCAAAAGACTGATAGATTTGAAGTTAGAGCACCAGGGATCAGTTCTTTTTTCTGTCACTCACTAGATATGTGTGACTTTGGGACAGTCAGTCCATCTTTATGGCATCTATTTTACTATCTATAAATGAGAAGGTCATAGTAGATGATCTCCAAGTTCTGTTTCATCTCTAAATCTATATCCTAATAATGTATAGAAGCAGTGTCACATGGCAGATAGAAACAGACTTGGGGGCAGAAAGATGTGAGATGAAACCCTGCCTCTGATGCATACTAGCTTTAAAATTTTTGAGTCTTTTCACTTCTTAGAGATTTAGGCAATTTTATGAGATTGAATAATTCATTAAAAAATTATCAGCTTACTCTAGGAGAAGGAGCGTCTTCATCCAGAAGTTCCCTGTACTATTTAGATTTCGGGTCTAGTCTATATTTCTATCCCTATCCCTATGAAAGTAAACGTGACAGAGGATATAAAGCAAAAGCTTTATAAAAAAAATCATATACACAAGTGATCAAAGAGCAATCTCTGAAGGAACAGAATTTGAGGGAAAAAGAGAGAACCTCTCATATCTACCTTCTCAATCAGCCTTACTTGTTCAGTATTCTGGCTTTCAAGGGAACCTTCTTATTCATTCCTCCTATAGTTCTAGCTATTAATGTTTACCACAAAATGTCTGAATATTGACATAATTCAAGCAACAGTTCAAATTTTAGATCTTGAAAGTTATCTTGCTCGATTTTTTGACATTCCAATTGGCCTCAAGACCTGAACTTTCTCAGTTTTTCACCTTTACTTTCTTTTTTTATGCCACATGAAGAAAACTATTTATTTTCTCCTTGCTGTTTTGATTATTACTGTTGCTTAGTCATCTTTCAGTTGTGTCATACTCTTTGTGATCCCATTTGGGGTTTTCTTGACAAAGATACCAGAATGGTTTGCCATTTCCTTCTTTAGCTCATTTTACAGTTGAAGAAACTGAGGCAAGCATGGATCAGTGACTTATCCAGAGCCACAAAGCTAGTAAGTGTCTGAGGCCAGATTTAAACTCTGGAAGATGAGTCTTTTTGACCCTAGACTTGGTGCTTTATCCATTGCTACTCTTAGCTGGTCCAGTATTTATACTACCTACAAATCTTATTAAGAAATTCAAAGAATATTTAGTGCAACAGCCTTTTGTTTGTGACCTATAGGTTAATGTCTTTGTTGATCCTTCATAGGCATGGAAAAAATGCACTATGCTTTTTGCAGGTGTTCTCATATTTCATCCAATGAATTTGAACTGGGACTTTTCAGTGGGGCTTTGGGGTCCAGGAGAGAGTTAAAGGCAGTGCGTACATGGGAATAGATCAGATATCACAAATTACCTCTTATAACCATATTATTCTTGTGAAAACTTGGTGTCAGAAAGATATCAAAATTTTACACAAGAAACAAATCCCCACCTGCAAAAAAAATGTATTATTCAAAATTGCACACACATACACACACAAACACATACAAAAATGAGTTGGGAACAATCATGTAAATGTCAATAATTATCTTTGTCAAGGCTAGTCATTACAGTGAATTCTTTGCTTAAATATAGAAAGTATGTGGGATGTAATAAAAAATTTTCACTAAATAAAAAGCTGCATGATTGACTTTTATGAAAATCACATTTTCCTAGTAAGCAAAGATTTTCTTCCAGTGGTATAATGGAAAGGATTAATTCAAATCATCTTTTAGTCCCTATACTTTTGGACAAACAAAATATCAGAGAAATAACAAACCCGGTTCATCAGAACTTAAAACTTATCAGAATAAGTGTTTCTTTTTTTCTCCATCAGAAGAAATAGTTGTCTAAAATATGATATATTCATTAACTCCCAACAAACAAAGGGAGTAAAGGAATTTTTCTCTACAGCAAGTTCAGAAATGTTCAGTTAACATCCTTCGTGGCATGGAGGAAAGGAATGGTTTTGAGAGACCTTTATTTATCTTCATGAATGGAATACAATGTAAGATAATCAAAGAAAGTATCACATAGTGAGCCAAAAATAGCATGTATCTTTAAAAATCTAAATTATGTTGGTTTTAGTATTTTTATTTTGATACAAGACACTAGCAAGTGAGATGATGCAGTAGAAAAAAAGAGCTAGATTTGGATTCAGAAAACTAACTATGGGAAACATCATTTTACTTCTTTAGTTCTCAGTTTTCTTATCTGTAAAATGAGGAGGGTAGGTTTCTTCTAACTCTAAATCTAGCATCAGCTTATCCTTTAAATTTTTAGCTAAATAAAGATTCTTTGAAAGTGTTAAACAGAATGGGACTTCCATTTATTAAATCTGCAGGTATTGTTGAATGGGATAGATGAATGGTTCTATTATGAATATATTTAAAATATTAGAATATATACTATTAAGGCATAATATATAATTATAATTGAATATTAGTATATATATTAGAATGTTTTGTGTGCATGTGTGTGTGATGGATATATTAGAAGTTTCATTTTAGCCATTGAGATTTAAAAAATTTACAATTGCTAGAAAAAAAGATTTAAAAGAAAAATTTTGAAAAAAATGTTCAGTTCAGGGGAAAAAAAACCCTCTAACATTTCCATCTATTTTAAAGGTTAATTAAAAATGAACAGATACCTTAGTAAGCTCTTTGAGGTCAGAGACTGAAACTTTTGTCTTTGTATCCTAGCATTTAACACAGTGCTTGGCAAATATTAGGTGCTTAATTAATGCTTATCAATTGATTGATTTCATTGGGAGATAATGAATTCCCCCTCCCCAGTGGTTTTCAACTCAAATCTATGTGAACATTTGAAAGAGTTGTAGAGAAGTTTCTTGTTTACATATTATTTGAACTAGATGGCCTTTGAGGCCTTCTCAACTCTGAGATTCTATGATTCCATGTGTTAATTTAAATTAATATTAAAGAAGTCACAATTTAATTGGAAATATTTTTATAAAAATAAAAAGGAAAAGAGGATAATTTCCTAAATTAACATAAGTGTGACCTAAGATAGGAAAAAGTTCATAGAAGATATGTAAGAAAAAATGTTTTTAAATGTAAAAGAATAAGGCTACTCTTGAAAAAAAATGGGAAAAAAGGATGTTTAAATGGTGATAATAAACATTTTGTTAATTTAAGGATTTATTTATTTAATTCAACTCAATTCAATTACTATCATCTAAACTGACCTTAAAACAAATTTCTACTTAATACCCATCTTTATTTTCTGACATGAAACTTAATTTGCCATGATCTAGGTTCAAGTTCTACTTCTGATAATTCCTGGCTATGAGACTTTAACAAATGACTTAACCTCTCAATCTTCCTAACAACTTTCTAAGTTTATAAACTGAGAAAATTGACAATATGCGTTTGTAGAGGAAGATTTTTATTGAGTGCTCCTTATACTGATAAAGAAAACCACAGCTTCCCCAACTCCCCACCCCTGCAAGGAAAAAAAAAGAAGAACCTGAGAACTATAGAACATATGGGGAAGTAAATCTGCTACTGAATCACTGGATCTTTCACTTATTATTCCAACCTCTCTTCTAATGAAGAATAAATTAATAGCCATGTTAGTTATTAAAATGCATCTTCTTTTACAATAACTCCAAACATTGTATCCACAATGTAAAATATGAATGAAATCCTGAGTAAAATTTTAAAAAGACTCCTAGGGAATATGTAGCATGGATCTATCTAGTCAATATTTTTGCACTGCTTCTATCTTGTCTTGCCATTTTAAAGAACCCTCCCATCTGCTAAGCTCTCTTTTTCAAATTATAACTCTAATCCTACCTCCTCTAGGAAGCTTTCCTCAATTAAACTGCCTTTGCCCAAAATGGACCCTTACATCCTCCTTTCATTCATCCTGATTGAAATAGTCAGATTTCATCATAATGTTTGGCTTTATGTAGACTTAGAGATGTAAAATCTTTAACCCTGAAAATAAAAACCAATTAAGCTTTTCAAGAAAGTTTTGTGCCTGTCCAATGCCATATATATTCTTTCTTCTTTGCCATCATTTTGCAGAAAACACTGGGGAAAAATGGACTGGTGGGGAAGAACAATTAGTAATTGGCCACAGAAAAGAAGAACAGGAAATACCATAATGAGCTCCAAATATATCCAGCATGAGGAAATCTTGATGAGCTACACATGAACAATTTCCTATGGTAATTTCTTTTGAAAATAAGTACTTTGAAGGAGTTCATCATCGACACACAGAATGAATTTGTCAGACTGTCATGAACAAATATTAAAAAACTCTTGTGCCAGTGCCTATAATTTTATTTCTATGTCAAAAGGCTTAATTATCTGGAACATTCAAATTGCATGTTCCCTAAAGGCAGAGACCACACCTTCCCCATGGTGCCCTCCACAAATATTCATTGATGACAATGAGAGAAGGGGTAATAAGACTTTCCTTTTTGAGGTCTATGAATAAAATGAATTTCTAAAGAGCATGTACAAAATTTTCCTTTTCAAAAAAGAAATCACAGACTTAGGTAGAAGAGGGTTGCTTATAAATTTGATTTGTCATAATTGATCATGGTGGGATTTTGATCTGGCCAAAATTATTTTCTCTTCAACCTTTGCCATTTTGACTTTTTCCATCTGCCTGCTACTAAATCAAATATCTACAGATGACTTTTTTCAAAAACTAGTTTTAATTTTAATTTGGTTAAGAAAACCAGTGTTATGTTAGTCTCTTTTAAAGTTAAACAATTTTCTGAATAATAATTTGAGAAGGACCAATAATATCATGCTGAAAGATATTTTTCTGACGAATAGAACTTAAAAAATTGTTTACTCAGTCATCTCAAAGGCAGTTTTCCTTTTAAGATAATTATTATAAATTTCACTTCATGGAACAATACATATTTGCCAAAAAATAAGTGTGTGTTGAAACTATTATCTTCATTTAGACAAAGTTGTAAAAGTTCTCTCTATCTCTCTCTACAGAAAGTATTATTTTCTTCGCAAACTCTCTCCTCTTCTGAACATTCATATTACTGAAGACACAATCATCCTTCTGGTGACTAGGATCTGCATCTGAGTAATGTAACTTTTTATTCAAACTCTCCCCATCGATCCACTCAACTGCTAAATCAAGTCACTTCTTTCTCTACTACCTCTTTTAGATATAGCCTTTTCTCTCAACTTACACCAGTGAAGTCCTTTCATAGGCTCTCATCGTCTCCCAGAATTTTTCTATATCCTTCTAATTGATTTTCTATCTTGGGTCTCTCCAAATTTCATTGAATCTTTTAAAAAGCCACCAAAGTGATTTTCATAAAGCACAGGCTTGACCTATACACTGTCTTGCTGAGGTCATTTACTCCAAGTCTATTCCACTGATCCTTCCTTCTGTCTCTTAGCTAGTACCATATTGTTTTGATGACCGCTGCTTTATAGTACAGTTTAAGATCTGATACTGTGAGGCCTCCATCCTTTATGTTTTTTTTTTTCATTATTTCCATGATCTTTTGTTCTTCCAAATGAAGTTTGTTATGATTTTTTTCTAATTCAGTAAAAAAAGTTTCTTGGTAGTTTGATAGGTATGACACTATCTGAGGCATTATTTTAAAGTTGTTTTCAAGGGAATTTGAAAAAGCTCAAAAGTATCTCTGCTTTTTACACTACCATCTTGGCTCTGCCTCCTCATCTAGGCTTTTGTCATCATTATCTAATTGGACTCTTTACCTCAAGTTTATTCCCACTCCAATTTAGCTTTCCTCTATCTACTACAATGATTTTTTAAAAGTCTAAATTTGATCATTATACCCTCTTCCTCACTCAGTAAACACTACTGACTTCCTATTGCCTCCAGGATGAAATATAGAATCTGTTTGGCATTTAAAGCACTTTCTAACCTAGTCTTTTTTTCCTATAATTCTAATAATTTCATACTTTACCCCTATCCATACATTTTATGATCCAGCTATACTGGCCCATTCCTCTCCTAGGACCCTCCATTTCCCATCTCCTTTTTATTTCAACTAGCTATTCCCATACCTGGAATGTGCTCCCTTTTTACATCTGTCTCTTAGCTTCTCGGGCTTTCTTCAAATCTCAGATAAAATTCTACCATCTGAAAGAAGAGTTTCTCCTTTCCTACAGATTATAGTGTTCCCATTCTGAATTTAGGTCCCATCTAGTCTATAAATATCTTGCAGATAACTAGTCTTCTACATATTGTCTCTCTTGTTAAAATATAAACTACTTGAGACGAATGAGTGTTTTCTTTGTACCTTTAGTTCTTAGCACAATGCTTGGCATGTTAGAAGTTTATAATTTGTTCCCTCTGCATCAAGAAGCTTACACTGTAATGGGAGAGACATCATATACACAGAAGATAAATAGAAAGTAGAGAGAAGGTGACCTTAGAGGCGATGCACTAATTATAATGGGATTTAGGGAAAACATTGGGAAGAAGGTAGCACTAGACCTAACTACTGAAGAAAAATAAAAATAAGGAATATAAGAATCAGAATTTTGGAAAGGGCATTCTAGGCAGGGGCCACATGCACATGGGCCAGCAAACGCACAAAGACAGAAATGAGATGGATTGTTGTGTGGATGAAGGGGAGCAGATTATAAGATGATTGGAAAGATAAGAAGGATCCAGATATAGAATGCTTTAAAGGCTGAAAAATTAATTTACATTTAATGTTGGAGATAATAGAGAAGCTTTAAGGGTGATTGATTTTGGGGGGGAGGAAAAAGGGGAAGGAGGGATGGCCATGGTCAAGCTTATACTTTATTATTTTTTGTTTTTTTAATTGAAAATTTTTTTTATTTAATTAATTGATTTAGTATATTTTTCCATGGCTACATGATTCATGTTCGGATGTGGATAGAGTTCTTTTCTATAAGTCCTTCAGAATTGTCCTGGGTCATTGCATTGCTGCTAGTACAGAAGTCCATTACATTCAACATTACCACAGTGAATGTTCTCCTGGTTCAGCTCCTTTCAATCTGCATCAATTCCTGGAGGTCTTTCCAGTTCACATGGAATTCCTCCATTTTGTTATTCCTTTGAGTATAATAGTATTCCATCACCAGCATATACCACAATTTGTTCAGCCATTCCCCAATTGAAGGGCATATCTTTTAGCACAATAGTATTTTGGGATCATATTTTAAAACATCCAAAGGAGTTGGATAAGTAAGTTGGATAAAGATGAAGCTGTTGGAACTGAATAAATTCACACAACTGACAAATAAGTTATATCATCCCTCTACTTTTTTCCCCTCACATTCTTTTCTTTTTAATTTTTTTTTCTTTTTAATTTTTTTTTATTTTGAATATTTCTCCATAGTTACATGTTTCATATTCTTTCCCTCTTCCCCAAACCTCCCACCCCTCTGTAGCCAACTCACAATTCCACTGGGTTTTACATGTGTCATTGATTTAGCCCTAATTCCATATTATTGATAGTTGGACTAAAGTTATCATTTAGTGTCTACATCCCCAATCATATCCCCATCAGCCCATGTGTTCAAGCAATTGTTTTTCTTCTGTGTTTCTCCTCCCACAGTTCTTCTGTGGTTCTCCCACAGAGAGTAAGTTTAGATCACCTACTATACTACACACTACACCAAAGAACTGTGGGAAGAGAAAAAATAAGTAAAAAATTAATTTACTATTTAGTGCCTTTCCTATCAAACTACCAAAAAACTTTTTTACTGAATTAGAAAAAAACTATAACAAAGTTTATTTGGAAGAACAAAAGATTAAGAATATCTAGGGAAATAATGAAAAATATATGAAGGAAGGTGGCTTAGCAGTACCAGATATTAAGCTATACTATAAAGCAGCTGTCATCAAAACAATATAGTACTGGCTAAGAGATAGAAGGGAGGATCAGTGGAATTGACTTGGGGTAAGTGAAGTCAGCAAAACAGTGTATGATAAACCCCAAAAGCCTAACTTTTGGGACAAAAATCCACTATTTGACAAAAAATGCTGGGAAAATTGGAAAACAATATGGGAGTTATTAGATTTAGATCAACATCTGTAATAGTCAAATAGGTTTTAAACCAAGATAAATTCAGAATGGGTGAAAGACTTGAATATAAAGAAGGAAACTGTAAGTAAATTAAGTGAACACAGAATAGTATACTTGTCAGATCTCTGGGAAAGGAAAGATTTTAAAACCAAGCAAGAGTTAGAAAAAATTACAAAATGTAAAATACATAATTTTGATTATATTAAATTAAAAAGGTTTTGTACAAACAAAAACAATGCAACCAAAATCAGAAGGGAAACAACAAACTGGGAAAAAATCTTTATAACAAAAAATTCTGACTGAGGCCTAATTACTCAAATATACAAGAAGCTAAATAAATTGTATAAAAAATCAAGCCATTCCCCAATTGATAAATAGGCAAGGAACATGAATAGGCAATTTTTCAGATAAAGAAATCAAAAGTATCAATAAGCACATGAAAAAGTATTCTAAATCTCTTATAATTAAAGAAATGCAAATCAAAAAAAAAAAAAACCTCTAAGANGAAGGAAGGAAGGAAGGAAGGAAGGAAGGAAGGAAGGAAGGAAGGAAGGAAAAATAGAGAAAGAAGGAAGTGAAAGGCAATAAAGGAAAAGAAAGAAAATATCTGTTCACGGGGATTTTACTGTGGAGGAAAACATAAAAGGAAACTGACAATCAGGTATAAGGACATGCACATTTTAATCCATTAAGTGAAGATATTTAAGTGCTCCTGGGTAGGACAAGCTAATATAATAAAAATGACAATTCTATACAAATTAATCTATTTATTCAGTGTCATACCTATCAAACTACCAAAAAACTGTTTCATACAATTAGAAAATATATATAACAAAGTTCATCTGGAATAACAAAAGATCAAGAATATCAAGGGAAATAATGAAAAAAAGTGAAGGATGGGGTCCTAGCAGTAACAGTTCTTTAACTGTACTATAAAGCAGTGGTCATCAAAACAATATGGTCCTGGCTAAGAGACAGAAGGCTGTTATCAATGGAATTGACTAGGAGTAAATGACCTTAGTAAGCTACTGTTTGATAAACCCAAAGACCCCAGCTTTGGGGACAAAAACCCACTATTTGACAAAAACTGCTGGAAATTTTTTAAAACAGTATGGGAAAAATTATGTTTGGATCAACATCTTACATCTTCTACCAAAATAAATTCAAAATGGGTGAATGACTTAAATATAAAGAAGGAAACTATAAGTAAATTAGGTGAACATAGAATAGTATAGCTGTCAGATCTATGGGAAAGGAAGGAATTTAAGACCAAGTAAGAGATAGAGAATATTGCAAAATGTAAAATGAATGACTTTGATTATATCAAATTAAAAATTTATGTACAAACAAAACCAAAGCTACCAAAATTAGAAGGAAAGCAACAAAATGAGAGAACATTTTTATAACAAAACTCTCTGGCAATGGTTTAGTTTCCCAAATATATAAGGAACTAAGTCAAATTTACAAAAAATCAAGCCATTTCCCAACTGACAAATGGTCAAGGGACAGGAATAGGAAGTTTTCAAAGGATGAAATCAAAACTATCAATAAGCACATGAAAAAAGTTTTCTTAATCCCCCCTGATTAAAGAAAAGCAAATTGAAACAACTCCAAGGTACCACCTTACACCTAGCAGACTGGCCAATATGGCAGCAAAGGAAAGTGATAAATGTTGAGGGGATGTGGCAAAATTGGGACACTAATACCCTGCTTGTGGAGTTGTGAATTGGTCCAACACTTCTGGAGGGCAATTTGGAACTATACGCAAAGGGCTTTAAAGGAATGCCAACCCTTTGACCTTAGAGCTTAAAACAATCAGTTCAGTGTATTCCATTAAAAGGAAAATTTGGAAGACCTCAGTAGTAATAGAGAATTCCTCTTCAACTGTTTGTTAGATCTTGACAGAGGCAAACATATTTCACAATCTCCCTTTCTTATAATATTTCCTGATATTAATGACTTTAAGGTCATTGGAAAAGGTTCTATCTTTCATCTCTTTTACATTGCTATTCAGTTTGTTTATTTTTATTACATCTTAGAATTTACAATATTGCTGTAGGCATGGTAGACATATTTTGGCAACAGAGGCTTTAAGACACTATTTTGTATTACTGAATCTGAATATTTTTATAGTCAAAATATAAAAACAGTAGGATATTTTTATTTGGTATATCTTTCAGTTAATAATTTGATGATAATTATATGGTCTACTATGGAATTAATGCTTGAAAAATTCTACCTTTTTCTCCATAAAGGATTTCTTTGATGCATATACATGTTATTTTCATTAACATTTTATGCTGATATGAAAAATAGGCATATGGGACAATTACTTGTTGTTCCCCAAGTGTATGTTTCTTCCTCTTTTTCCCTTTTTTTCTCTCTAGCTTTCTTTGTTTATTAGTAAATAACATTACTATGACATGATATTTTTTCTTTGCTTTTGTTTTCCCCACCTTCAGGTACCTTAGACCTACTTAGGTGAGATGTAAAGTTCACACATGCAGTTAATGGTTAGAGCCCCATCACCTGAATTCTAATCCATTATCATGGAATGGTTACTACAAATGAACAACTTCCTCATTCTTTTTCCAGTTGGAGTATAGGTGTTTTCTCTGCTGACTTTAAACTATTCCACCTGAGAAGCCAGAGTGCAGAGCTTAATTGAAAAATTACATTCCATGAGATAGACAAACCCTCCTTTTGAAACATGAGAATCCCTAGATACTCTTTGCATATTAGTGCATCACACAAGTAAAGAAGTAAGAGTAGGTAATCTGGAAAAATGAAGACTTTACTCACTCTACAAAGGAACTTTATTTTTAACTGGAGTTAACAAAGGCATCTATGGAACTCTGCCACCATTCCACTGTGCTATTCTCCTTACATTAAAATCAATATGAATTTCCTCTTTCTTTAAAAGGCATTTACTTAACAGTTATAAAAAAGAAAGAAAATGAAACTCAACTTGAATCAACTTTGTTGCTATTAAGGTAATGTTCCAAATTCAGGATGGAGAATATTCTCACTGCAGAAACCAGACGTCCCACAATTTAGACACAAACCTGGGCTTAAATTGCATATAATGTGAAAATTTATGAATAATAAAAATTTATATTAACCCTGGCTAGCATTCTTGAACTAAAAGTATTTAAGAGTTCTTGAATCTTATTATTGACCCAAGAAAGAAGTCAATATCTATATTGTGATGTGTATTTAATTCTGCCAATTCAAAATGAGAGTTTTTTTTGTCCTCTAATTTTGAAGAACAGTGTATCTAAATGTTTTTCTTGCACTAGAATCCATGCTGCATGGCTGCTTAGAGTTAGCTGCCAACAGATTTTTTTTTCATTTCCTCCACAACCCTGAAATATACCCTTTAATATTTCAACCTTTCCCTGCTGTTATTACATCTTACAGAAAAGCCTGAAACCTGCTCCATGAAAAAGTCTCTGTTCTGAGCTGTATCACTCACTATTACACTTCAGTTTTCTACAATGTGCTTGTAATTTCTATACAGTGTCCTCTATTTGAATGGGAGCTCCATGAAGGCAGGGATTATTTTTGTGTTCCTTTGTATACTTAGAGCATATCAAAATACCTCACATATAGTAAGAATTTCACAAATATTTGTTCACTGACTTGGACAAAACAAAACAAAACAATTTCATTGGCATCTCAGTTTTTGCTCCTATCTTTGCTAACAACTCTACAATACGATAAGAAGTCCTGACAAGAGCTTGATCCCATAAATGCCAATGTTTTGGTACCCAAGAGACCATAACTTATCCCATACTTCCCACCATACTTCCCCATCATCAGTGTATATACACCTTGCTGTTACCCAGCTATTGACTTATCTAGGCATCTCTTTTCTGACTGCCATCTCAGGACTTCTCTGGAAAGAACTAAATTACAGTAGAAAGAGAAAAAAGGAGGAAAAATAACCCCATAGAACTATTATTTCCTGTCTAATTCCATTTTATGGTTTGTTCCCTCCAAATCAGACTTTCAACCTTCAATGAAATGTTGTCCCCAGCATTTCTTTTAATATTTCTTTTAACAACCTGCCTGAGATTTCATCCTTATTTTACCCCATATTTCTTTCCTATTTCCTGTGAAGAAGTGCTGATTATTCCTCTAACCAGAAAATTAATCTTTCTTCAAGCCTTTAGGTACCTGAAAGTACTTCATTATCACTCTTGTCACATAAGGAGTCAACTGAAAATAAAGAGAAGGTATATGTGGGGTGAGAAGGAATATATGTATGTGACTAGAGATAAGAAAAGTCAGAGTAAACTTTCTTAACTCCCTGTTTTTTACTTGCTTATTTTTTGTTTGTTGTTGCAGAGGGTGGCAGATATTGGAAGGAAGGGGATGAGGTTACATTATTGTCAGCAATAAAACTCTCAGAAATCTTCATAATAGATGTATGATCCCTTAATGGATAGGAACAGAGGCAGAAAGCTGCATCTACATTTTTTAAGTGCATCAGTGAAAAGAGAATCCATACACAGAAGAAATACATAGAAGCAGCCAAAAAGAACACAGTGGGACCAATCCCTAGGGTTCATGAAAGTGAATGAGCACTAGTGTGCCAATTGAAAATTTAATATTGTTTAACAAATGTTGATACAGGAGAGATCCTTTAGCTTAGAAACCATTCAGCCAAAATCCCTCATTTTACAGATGATCAAACTGAGGCCTGGAGAGAATAACAAAGCTGGTATGTGTCTGAGGTACCATTATACTTAATTTTCACTTCTACCTTCATAAGACTTACAGAAAAAAATCTAGTAAATATGGCCCATTTCTTAGTAGAAGACTATCTGTACTAATATTGCAATATATATATATACATATATGTATATATATATATATAAGATTAAGATAAAAATGGAAAATGTTTTGAGTTCTTCAGTAGAAATTCTGAGTACAAAATGACTTGAGGCTTGCTGAGATTTTGAAAATTTACAAAGATAGTCACTGCTCTAGTAGGTGGTTATGTTATATTGCTATAAAATTTTTAATCAGCTGGTGACTCAAATTTTCCTTCTCAAGCATCTGCACTTTTTTAGGCATGAGTATTTCTCCAATCATCACATATCATGACCCTTCTAACTCTTACGATAATCTTCGAGAATTCCATCTATTATAAAATTGATCATTATGCAGCCAAGGTGGGGATGTCTCTTCTCCCTTAACTGGGTGGTGTAACTAACCTTGCTAAACAAGGGATTTCCCAGGGCACTAAAACTTAGAGAATACTGAAAGCAATTGAAGTACTCCAGTAGCTGAAAAACAACTCAACAGCCCCTAGAGAGCAAGAATTTTAAACTAAAATAGAAAACTGCCAGATAACTACCAAATTCCTTTTATGACACAAATATGGTACTGATTCCAAAGCCAGGTAGATCAAAAACTGAGAAAGAAAACTATAGACCAATCTCCTTAATGAACATAGATGCAAAAATCTTAAATAGAATACTAGCAAAAAGACTCCAGCAAGTGATCATGAGGGTTATTCATTATGATCAGTTGGGATTTATACCAGGAATGCAAGGATGGTTCATCATGAGGAAAAACATTCACACAATTGACCATATCAATAAGCAAACCAACAAAAACCACATGATTATCTCAATAGATGCTGAAAAAGCTTTTGACAAAATACAACACCCATTCCTACTGAAAACACTAGAAAGTATAGAAATAGAAGGTCCTTTCCTGAAAATAATAAACAGTATATACCTAAAACCATCAACAAGCATCATATGCAATGGGGATAAATTAAAAGCCTTTCCAACAAAATCAAGTGTGAAACAAGGATGCCCATTATAACCTCTTTTATTAAACATTGTACTAGAAACACTAGCAGTAGCAATTAGAGAAGAAAAAGAAATTGAAGGCATCAAAATAGGCAATGATGAGACTGAGGTATCACTCTTTGCAGATGATATGATGGTCTACTTAAAAAATCCTAGAGAATCAACTAAAAAGCTAGTAGAAATAATCAACAACTTTAGCAAAGTTACAGGATACAAAATAAATGCACAAAAATCATCAGCATTTCTATATATTTCCAACACATCACAGCAGCAAAAGGTAGAAAGTGAAACACCATTTAAAATCACCCTAAACAATATAAAATACTTAGGAATCTATCTACCAAAACAAACTCAGGAATTACACAAACATAACTACAAAACACTTTCTAAACTATTAAAACTAGATCTAAACAATTGGAAAAACATTAACTGCTCATAGGTAGGACGAGCTAACATAAAAAATGACCATTCTACCCAAATTAATTTACTTATTTAGTGCCATTCCTATTGAACTACCAAAAAATGTTTTTACTGAATTAGAAAAAAAACTATAACGAAGTTTATTTGGAAGAACAAAAGATCAAGAATATCAAGGGAAATAATTAAAAAAACGTGAAAGAAGGTGACCTAGCAGTACCAGATATTAAGCTATACTACAAAGCAGAGCTTGTCAAAACAATATGGTACTGCCTAAGAGACAGAAGGGAGGATCAGTGGAATAGACTTGGGGTAAGTGACGTCAGCAAAACAGTGTATGATAAACCCAAAGTGCCCAACTTTTGGGACAAAAATCCACTATTTGACAAAAACTACTGGGAAAATTAGAAAACAGTATGGAAGAGATTAGGTTTAGATTAACATCTCACACCCTACACCAAGATAAATTCAGAATGGGCGAAAGACTTGAATATAAAGAAGGAAACTAAGAAAATTAAGTGAAAAAAGAATAGTATACTTGTAAGATTTCTGGGAAAGGGAAGATTTTAAAACTAAGCAAGAGTTAGAGAAAATTACAAAATGTAAAATAAATAATTTTGATTACATTAAATTAAAAAGGTTTTGTACAAACAAAAACAATGCAACCAAAATCAGAAGGGAAACAACAAACTGGGAAAAAATCTTTATAACAAAAAATTCTGACTGAGGCCTAATTACTCAAATATACAAGAAGCTAAATAAATTGTATAAAAAATCAAGCCATTCCCCAATTGATAAATAGGCAAGGAACATGAATAGGCAATTTTTCAGATAAAGAAATCAAAAGTATCAATAAGCACATGAAAAAGTATTCTAAATCTCTTATAATTAAAGAAATGCAAATCAAAAAAAAAAAAACCTCTAAGATACCACCTCACATATAGCAAATTGGCTAAAATGATAGCAGGGGAGAGTAATGAATGTTGGAAGGGATGTGGCAAAATTGGGACATTAATGCACTGCTGATGGAGTTGTTAATTGATCTAACTATTCTGGAAGGTGATTTGGAACTATGCCCAAAGGGCATTAAAAGAATGCCTCCTCTTTGATCCAGCTATACCACTGCTGGATACCCCAAAGAGATAATAAGGAAAAAGACTTGTGCAAAAATACTTATAGCCACATTCTTTAGGGTGGCAAAAATTGGAAAATGAGGGGATGCCCTTCGATTGGGGAATGGCTGAACAAATTGTGGTATTTGTTGGTGATGGAATACTATTGTGCTCAAAGGAATAAAGAACTGGAGGAATTCCATGTCAACAGGAAAGACCTCCAGGATGCAGAGAGTGAAAGGAGCAGAACCAGGAGAATCTTATACACAGATACAGATACACTGTGGTAAAATCGAATATAATAGACTTCTCTACTAGCAGCAATGCAATGATCCATGACATTTCTGAGGGACTTATGAGAAAGAAAACTAGCCACATTTAGAGGAAGAACTGTGGGAGCAGAAACACAGAAGAAAAACAGCTGCTTGATCACATGGTTTGATGAGAATATGATTGGAGATGTAGACTCTAAATGATCACCCTAGTGCAAATACTAATAACATGAAAATAGTTCTTGGTCAATGACAAATGTAAAACCTAGTAGAATTGCTCGTTGGCTACAAGAGGGGAGGGAAAGAACGTGATTCATATAAATATGGTAAAATATTCTAAATTAATTGTTTAAACAAATAAACTTAAAAAAATAAATAATGCTTCAGAATAAATTCTAGATTGGTAGAACCAACAAAAGCATGGAGTGAAACAACTTTCTAGTCCAAGATAAATTAGAAGGTAAGCAGAAAAAGACTGTCAAACTGGGAGATTAGAACAAAGTCAAGCACAGGTATTGGTTCTCAGCTTAGAGACATCTGGGATCAGAAGGAGATTACAGGAGCCTTTGCTGGCACAGTGCTTGACTTTGCTCTAAAAAGAAAGAAAGAAAATAGCATCTTAAAAATATAAAAAAGCCAAATGGTAAAAGTACAGAAATCCATTGAAGATAATACTTTATGAAATAAAATTTGTCAAATGGAAATAAATATACAAAAATTCACTGAAAAATAAAGAATCCCTTTTAAAGTAGAAGTGGCCCAATTGAAAAGGAGATTAAAAAGCTAACTGAAGGGAATAATTCATAAAGATTTTAACTGGACAAGTAGAAGTTAATGATTTTCTGAGACATCAAAAAACATAAAATTTCACAATCTTGCAAGTAATAAGGAAGTATGGAAGAAGCAAAAGTTTTGAGAAAAGATAATTTCTGTTTTGGACATTTGAAGTTTAAGATGTCTTTTTGACTTTCAGTCAAGATATACAAAAATGTAGTTGTTGATGCTAGACTAGAGTTTTGGAAATTTTTTAAATGATAACAAGATTACTAGTCCAACCCACCTCTCAGCCATCTCTTCTATAATATCCCTGACAAGTGTTCATGAATTCTCTATTTAAAAATCTCCATGGTTACTCAATAACTCTAAATTTGTCTTTTCCCCTTTGGGGCAGCTCTAATTGTTAATAAAGTAGAAAGAGTAAATCATTGAATCTCAGAATTAGAAAAGGTCTAAGAGGTAATTTAATCCACTTCTGAACTCAAGCATAAGTTCCTATGAAATCTTCAACAAGAAGTCATCAACTTTAATTTAAAAAGACACGGTGATGGGAATTTACTTCCTTTGGCAGTAAATTATTATATTTTAGATTTGCTTTAATTTTTAGAAAATTCATCCTAACTTATTGACGTATGCTTGCTCCTGAGAAATCTCTATGAACACAAAGCTCCTGATTCTATTCTCTTGAACCAGAAATTACAAGTTTCATTCCTTTTCTTGATTTTGGACAAATAATTCAAATAATTAAAGTGGTGCCATGTTCCTTTTTTCAATCACATATATTTCTCTCTCTCTCTCTTTCTCTCATTTCTTCAATCATATATATGTATTCAGTCATATATGTATGAATGCATATGTATTATGTAACACACACATACACACACACACACACACACACACACACACAAGCTAAATAACCCTAGTTGTTTTTGCCAGGCTCATAAGTGATACTTATTCTTCCCTTCAGTATCTTGATTGCCTCCTTCCCCAAAGAGTAGTCGAACTTGTTGAGAAACAGGAATTCACATTTATTCCTATTGAAATTCATCTTAAAATATTTGTCCAATCATTTCTGCCTAATGAGATATCTTTTACATCCTGATACTGTCATTTAATGTATTATCTACCTGTGCCAGAAGTCCTGTCACAGGCAAATTTGATAAGTAGACTAAAATAAAGGACAATTAAGTTTACATAGAAGTTTTGACACCATGGTTGTCACTTTAGATTTACAGATTCACACTCAAGTGACTTCATTTCTTCCTAAGTACTTTAACTAAAGTTATGATTAAGCTGACATTTAGTGATTAGTGACTTCTGGTTATGTGAGAAATGGTCCAGATGGAATAAAAGAAGGAAGGAAGGAAAGAAGGAAGGAAGGAAGGAAGGAAGGAAGGAAGGAAGGAAGGAAGGAAGGAAGGAAGGAAG
>NC_058135.1:69837011-69877582 GCF_016433145.1 Gracilinanus agilis | reverse complement strand
ATATATATATATATATATATATATATATATATATATATATATAAATCATCCCATTTTCCTTAAAACTGTTCTTCTACATCTATTTTTTTCAAAATTCTAAAAATATCATTCTATTTTTAAACTGATTAAGGTACACACTTATGGTTTATTGATATCTTCATTTCCACTCCCTTTCCATGCTGAGATCCTTCAAAGCTCACTAAATCAAATCGAAGAAGGTAAAGCTTCTCATCATTACTTTCAAAGCTCTTTATTACATTTCTGCCACTGACTATATCTCTTCTTTTATCTCATCCATTCTCCCCCCTTCCCCTGTTTCTCTTGCACTCAACCAATTTCTGGTATCTTTCTTAGTCACTTTTAATATCTTTAAAATCTCTTCTATCTCAGCCCCGAAAGGAACATTTCTCTTCCCTTTCAAATCTCTCCTTCAACTTTATATCTTTTAAGGTTTTTTTCCTCCCTCCAGACGTCAGTAGTGAAGTCATTTAATTCTATTTTATTTCATTGGAATAATAACAAAAAATGGTAATACCTAATATTTATAAAATACTTGATGGTTTGAAAAGTCCTTAACATTCATTATCTCATTTGGTCCTCATAACAACCCTGGGATGTAATACTATTTTAATCCCCTTTTACAGATGAAAAAAGTTGAGCCTCACAAATTTTAAGTGATTTGCCCAAGGTCACATGCAGCAAGTGTGTGTCCAAGGCAGAGCATGAATCCATACATTTATTTCTTCCTTCCTTCCTTTAGTGGTGATGAACACTAACTGTTAGTATATCAAGGGATTAGTTTGCTATTCACAATATACTTATTCAAGAAGAGATTTTATTATGATTGTAGTAAATTAGTTTGCTTTGAGGACAAATTTGTTGTTTTTGCAAAATACTTCATTTGTATACCACAAATAAATATTCCTGAGAGAACAGAAAAGTGGGAAAATTGCTAGTAGTTTTCAATTCCTTCCTTTCTCTCTTTCTCCCTCCCTCCCTTCCTTTCTTCTTTCCTTCCTTTCTCTCTTCCCTTCTGTTTTTATATCAACTTCAATAGAAAAGAGCAAGGGCTAGGCAAAAGGAATTAAGTGACTTGCCCACATTTACACAGCTAGGAATTGTCTAAAATTAGATTTGAACCCAGGTGCCAACTCCAGGCCTGGTGCTAGAGCTATTGTGCTTAATGGCTACTATTACCCATACATTTTATAATACCTGTTGCATATCTACTATACAACACTACTTTAAAAGGCATTATTGGGATAATGAGGATTAAAATTGAAACTCTTCATTTTATAATAACTTGACATTTCCTTTATTGTGTACACATTCCTCCTAAATTACAACTCTACAGATGTCTCACAACTTGTTCTCCTTTTAACAAAGGCATTGCAAATTGCTCCCTTCCCATTTACTATGAGATTAAGGGTACCTATCCAACCTAATGACTGTTTTTCACTCTCCTAAGAGATAACTTGATTTTTTTTATAGCAACTTCACCTACAAAAATCCCTTCTCAAGATGTTAATTAGTATAGAAAACCACTCAAGAAGCCTCCTGGGCAGATGACCAAGCTGATAGAGAACAGAGCTCAATCACTTGTTCTTTGAGAGGCATTTTTGTCAGTTGGGTAGAATGAGAAATGTCCATAATGGCCACTTTACTCAGCATTGGAAATGTGTTTTATTATTGTTATAAATTGGAAGCCGGAAAGGCAATATCGTGAACTGATTGATTACTTATGCTTAATTCATACATGCTCATTATCTGTAATATTTTCCCTGAGTTCCCAGAAAAGCATGAGTAGGATTTTACTGAAAGTATTCAAAAATTATACATAGACACTTGGTTCATTTCAAACATTGGCAGCAGGAAAGGGGCAATGTTGTTGGAGTATACTCTATAACAGCAAAATCTGTGAAGTATAGCACGTTGGATACAGAGTCACTCCATTGAGTCTAAAGCTTTAAAAAAGCCACCTTAACAGAGAATGTCATAACTAGTTTTTATATTTCTACCATCCTGTCATTCCCCTGCCAAAAAGCCTTCCGTAACTATTTCCGACCACATTCATGCGAAACCCTTCTGTCTGGCTTTCTCTGCATCAATTAGGTCGCCATATGTATCCATAGTGTTTCTACCTCTAGAATCACACTCATAAATCCTCTGACCATTCTCCCTTCCATGCCTTCATTCAGGTTATTTCTTTGAAATGGAATGCTCTCATTATCTCACATGAGCCCAAATCATATCCATCCATCAAGTCCAAGTCATGCCTTTTCCCAGTGTTGCAATCTATTCCAATTTACAATTGATATATCTCCTTCTTCTGGCTAGTTCTTCTAGAACATCATCAAGAATAAATACTTGAGCAATTAGTTCTTAGTTTAACAATTAGTGTGCTGAATTATATTGCTTACAATGATTTTATGTACAGCATTCTCTCTTTAAAATTAAAGAGAGAAGGATAGAGACTATGTTCCTGATTTTTCTGTTTCTTATACATTCCTACGTACTCACATATAGGTCCTCAAGACACACTTAGTCAAATGTCCTCATGAAATTTTAGGGCTGTCAATTAGCCAGTGTAGCCTTGTCATATGATAGATGAGGAAATTTGCAAAAATGCAGAAATACCAAATTCCATGAACCCCAATTAAATGTCCTCTATTCCACCCTCCTGTCCACTTTTATTGCCCCATGCTATTTCAGACTTGGTTAGCTTGTAATTAGAACTATTGCAATGACCACCAACAATTTTCTGCCATAGTAGTTGTCCTAGTGAAATGTATTTTATTGCATTGTTTCACTTTAAGAACCCAACAACCATATGTAATTGTTACAGCTATTACCATTCCCATGAGAAGGATGAGGAAATTGAGACTGAGCAAGGTTAAGTGACTTTTTCAGTTACACAACTAGTAATTAAGTGAAACAAGATTAAAGACTTCTAGCTCTGCAAACAAACCCAATATGCCCTGTTACGTTGCCTCCTGATTGGTTTGATTTCAAATCTAGACTGCTTTTTACCATGGAACCTTGAAAAAGTTATTCAGCCTATCCTCAGGTTCCTCATCTATGAAATGACACTATTCATCTACAGATTAGGATTTGACAAACTATGATGCAAGGGCCCAAACCAGACAATGCCTGTTTTTTTAAGAATTTTTTTTTACATATTTAGGTACAACAAATTGATATTTTATTTAAATACAATAATTTATTTAAAATAAAATATTTTATTTAAAGACAATTTTATTTTAAAATGTAAAAATCATTCTTAGCTCATTAATATGCCAAAAAAAAAAAAACACAGGACAGAAGATTTAGCCTTGGACCATAGATTACTGACCCTTACTTGGTTTAATTGCCTATTAAAGTGCTTTTCCATTAATGTAAGTCTGTGATTTTTCAGAAAAAACTGATTTTATGACATGTGTGTATCTCTGCTTTTTAGGGTTTTGCTTTCAGTTTCCAAACCATATGGATGTATGGATCATACCTATTTGGGCTCCAACTGGGACCAATTGCTAAACATTTCCTTAAAACTTGAACTGCAATAGAGAAATAATGCCCCTCATTGAATGACCTGAATGACCATAACTACTCCTCTGTCTGCTGTACCATAGCTGTTTAAATGATGCCCAAGTCACCATCAAATTCTATGAAATATCCATTTATAAAGGGATCTTTGAATTATACTTCTTGGGGAGGTGATAAGGAATCATTGGTATCATTGCCATGAAGTTACTAAGTAAATCCAGGGTAGCCATATGGGTATGAGGAATATAAATCTCCCAAAGGAGATGCATCCATTCATATAATTTGAGATATGCATCTAAGTAGTACTAATACTATATTAATGGTAAATGCATTGCTTTGGCTGCTGTAATATACTGTATCTGTCTGCTACTGATGTTTGAAAAAGATATGCTTGGTCTGGTTTTGATAGACCTCTCTCTTTTTTAATGTTTATCTCTCTACTTTTCATATTTGTAAAGTGCTGAGTGTGTTTGATAAAACTTAGCACATAGTAGTTGTTTAATAAATTATTTTCTTTTTCTTTCTTATGCTAATGGGTCTGTGGCTGTTGCCACAGCATTGTAAATTCTCTTGGGTTATATGTGTTGATAAGAGAAGGAAACAGTCCCATCAGACACTTCTTCTAGGAGACACTTGAGCATACTATAACATTTTAGAGTTTTGAAAGATGTCCCTGACATAGAGATGAATTATGAAAGCAAGATGCAGAGGTGACACAGTAAACTAGAAAGATAATTTATAAACCTAGCCTTATCATTCTCCAGTTGTGTGGCCTAAACCACTTACTTAACCTTTAAACTGGCAGAGTAAAACTTACCTAGAAGCATCACAGGTTCTTGAAATCAAGTCATCTAAATGTTCAGTGTTCCCATTTCTTCTCCTCTTATTCTCTATTGTAAACCCTCTGTATTTCAGATTTTGACCTTGATCATGTTTGACTTTGATCATTGAACTGAAACTGACCTTAGCAGTTATCCTTTATTTCTTAATTGACAAATTTAACTTTTCTCAGTCCTCATTCATTTGACCATATTGATCACTTCTCCTGGATACTTTTTTCTTTCTACGTTTTAATGACACTGACCTTTTTAGGTTCTCCTTGTAATCTGATCATTCCTTCTCAATTTCCTTTGTTGGTTTGTCACATCCACTAACTGGCTGTCCTCCAATGAGCTCTCTCTCTCTGTCTCTCTGTCTCTCTGTCTCTCTCTCTTTCTCTCTCTCTCTGACTCTCTCTCTGTCTCTCTGTCTCTCTCTCTCCTCTCTCTCTCTCCTTCTCTCTCTCTCTTTCTCTCTCTCTCTCTGTCTCTCTCTCTCAGTCTGTCTTTCAATCTCTCTCTCTCTCTCTCTCTCTCTCTCAATTCTATATTAACTTCCTTGGCGATCTCATCAGTGGTAATGGTATCATTTATCCTTTCCAGGAAAATGATTAGCAAGTCTACATGTGGACCATTAGTTTCCCTTTTAGACATTTCATGCCATCTCTCCCATAGATATCTCAATTTAGCATGTCCAAAGCATCCTTTCTCCCTATGCCCTTCCATCATTTGAAGTCATGATTACCATCAAGGGAACAGATTCCTTTCAGTCATCCAGGTCCACCAACTCACTCTAATCTTTGATTCCTTCCTGTCATCCTACATAATCAATCTGTTGCCAAATCTCATCATTTCTACATTAACAACATCTCTTGTATTTGCTCCCTTCTTTCCATTCATATATTCCCAATCTGCTTCAGGTTCCCATCTTTGCTAATCTGGATTATTACAATAACCTTCCACCTAGTCTCCAAGCTTCAAGTAATCTTCCAATTCTAATTCATCCTCCATTTAGCTTTGAAATGATTTTTCTAAAATTTAGGTCTAGGTTAGTTTCCTCATATTTAGTGAGCTCCTTAGGCTTCCTATTAATCCCAAAATGAAATATAAACTCCTATGTTTAGCATTAAAATCCCTTTATAATCTGGCTCCTTCCACCCTTCCAGATTTCTTATACTCTAGTCCTCTACAAACATTCTATGATCTATCCATGCAACATATGCCCCTTCATGTCCCTAATGCCTGGAATGCTCTGTCCTCTCACCTCTGGCTCCTAAATTCTCCATCTTATTTCCTGACTCATCTCAAATCTTTTACAGGAGACTTACCCAGTCATCCTCATGAGATTCAATTTTACTTATTCTGTATGTGTTGGATGTACCTAGTTATTTATATGCTCTTTCCCCTCAATATGAATTGAGGGCAGAGCCAATTTTTTGGCTCCTGGGTATCCAGAGCATTTAGCACAGTACCTGGCACATTTTTTTTTATCCTGGGACTCCATTCTAGGAGCATAGGGCCACAACCAGTAGGCAATGGGTCGCTCAGGGTCACCCAGCTGGGAAGTGGCTGAGCCCGGGCTTGAACCTAGGACCTTTCGTCTCTAGGCCTGGCTTTCAATCCACTGAGCTAGCCCAGCTGCCCCTACTTTAGGTTGCAGTTTCTTTAGCAGATGTAGTTTTTACAGGGTGGGGTTGCTAGCCCCACGCCCAACCCTCCTCCTTTTTCATCCGGGCTAGGGACAGTCCTTAGCCCAGGAGTGGTAAGGGTGGGCGATAGGGGTCAAGTGACTTGCCCAAGGTCACACAGCTGGAAGTGTCCGAGGCCAGACTTGAACCTAGGACCTCCAGTCTCTAGGCCTGGCTCTCAATGCAATGAGCCACCCAGCTGCCCCTGGCACATAGTAAGAGCTTCATGAATACTTGATGACTAAGTTTTTTTTAATTGTGTTTGTGTTCTTATTTTGGTAATTTCTCCTTTGAAAAAGATAAAATACCATTGTAATATGAGAACTAAAGTTGACTATATATAATCCACTGAATTAAATACTTCTATACACTTTTTAATGTATATATGGTAAAGTGTAGATTAAGTTTTCATTACAATGAAACTATTTATTTGACCTAGATCACCAAGAACAAAAATAGTGAAATAAATTTGCTGTTGGCTAGGTAGCACAGTTCATGGAATGACAGGCCTGTACTCAGAAAGACTCATCTTCTAAGTTCAAATATGTCCTTAGACACACTAGCTGTATGGTCTTAGACAAGTCACTAAACCCTGTTTACCTTAGTTTCTTCATCTATAAAATGGGCTAGAGAAGGAAAATGGCAATCTAGTCCAGTATTTTGTCAAGAAAATGCCAAATGAGGTCACAGGAGCTAGACATGACTGAACTACAATAAAAAAAGGAATTACCTTCCAAAGTGGTTGGGAAGATAGAAGATGATACTTTAAAGTATATATTACAAAGCATTATATAAATTCTACCCATCAATATTGTTTATTTTATCATTTTATTATTACTATTGCTATGATTTCATCAACTTGGAGAAGTCAATGAAGAAGCCACTTCTACTCAAGTCAATCACTATAGCATAAAATCTTGATTGCAATGTAGGAGATCTTTGGTAATATTGTAGAGGAGAGTTTGAGTTGAAGCCAGGCTTCAGAAGGTTTAGAATAGAGTAGAAAGAGAAAAAATTAAGGCAGAGAGTATAGTTGACTTTGTGGAAGAGCCTAGACATGAAAGAAGAAAGGAGAAGCTGTACAGAATAGTGACTAGTTGGGAGAGTAAGAAGTTTGGATAGCAAATGAGGTAATATATACAATGTGTTATCCAACCAATAAAGCACAATATAACTCCTAGCTATTATTATTCTAAGCTTGGATTTTTAAATAACAATCACAGCTCCATTTTATTGTAAAATTACAAAATGAATACTTTAAACCACCTAAGGGATGCCTCTAAGTGAGATCTCAGTATACCAGTTTATACTATTTGGAAAATGATATCCAGTGAAGGTGATTTGCCTAGGTAACACCACTAATAGGTGAAAGGGCTAAGATTATAAATTTTCTCTCTATTCTACTGCCTCTGTACCTTATTTTCACAGTTCATCTCTGTTTCACTGGCACCACTATAAGCCCCCAAGTTTTATAATGTTCACATGAAGGTGTTTGATTTGGCTTTCTTATTATGTTATCAGCATATATAACCCAAGAGAATCCCCAGTGATAAGATAACAGACATCAAGTTATCAGCACAGAAAATGAATATGATGGAAAGCTTAAAACAAAACAAAACAAACAAACAAAAAACAAAGAAAGAAATGAAAAGAGAAGATCAACACTTCTTGTTGTGTGTGTGTTCTTATTTTGCTAATTCCTCCTTTGAAAAAGATAAAATACCATTGTAATATAAGAACTAAAGTTGACTATATGTAATCCACTGAATTACATACTTCTATACCCTTTTTTAATGTATGTATGGCAAAGATTAGATTAAGTATTTATTACAATGAAACTATTTATCTGGTCTAGATCAGCAAGAACAAAAGAAATAAATTTATTTCGGTAAAAACAAATTTTTGGAAGAAACATTAAGCAATGAATTCAAAACGTAAATCAACAACAAAAAGTGTTCTATCAACACTAAGTCAGACATATCTTTTTTTCATGTTTTGCTACCACACAGACATCACTAACATATTAGTACCATGTGTGTATATATATTGTTAAAAGATCAAATATTTCTCCATTGGGAGAGCCATGTCCTCATTTACACATGATTGGATTGGGTTAACATAGTGGCTTCAAATAAGTGATATAAATCATTCTCTTATACTTATCCCAAGATGCATATTTGAGAAATCCCTTTATAAATGGATATTTCATCAAATGTGTTAGTGACTTGGGTTTCATTTAAACTGTAATGGTATGATTATCAAAGGAGTAGCTATAGTAATTCAATGAGCACCATTATTTCCATGTTGGAAGTGAAGATTTATGGAAATATTCTACAAAATGCCCCAAATAACAAGTCCAAATATGTATAGTCTATACATCCTCACAGTTTACCAACTGAACAAAAATATCCAAAAGCAAAGATTGATACATGTCACTTTGTAAAATAAACATTCTCTGGAGTGTTACAGGATTAGTCATTTAGACTAATATCCTCATTTTACAAAGGAGGAACCTAAGGCTGGGGACAGGCTTAGTTATTTCTCCAATGTCACACAGTTAGTAAGTAACAGAGTCTGGATATGAAACCAAACCAATCAGGAGATAATATATCATGCTGGAGAGAGGACTGGATTTGGGGGGACAGCAGAACCTGGGTTTGAGTCTTGCCTCTAATAATAGCTCTCTAATAGGCCATGTCACTTAATCTCTCTTATCCCTAGTTTTCTCATCTTTCCAGAGTTAATAATTATAAACCCTGCAAAAGATCAGTGTGTGATTACTTTGAAACAATGCTCTAAGCTTGTCTGTAAGACTTAAAGTAGCATGGAAGTCGTAATTGCTATTATTAACATTATTATCCTCTGACCTCAAATTCTGTGCTTGGGCCACTTACTACATTATTTATAATATTCCATATATGTTTGTCTTTATTTAGCCTGGGTAACAGAGGTTTCACAATTAAAAATCAATAAATTATTTTCTTGAACACTAAATGTACCTTTCTCCTTAGTAAGCAAAGAAAAATGAATTTTTGGAAGAAATGTTAAACAATGAATTCAAAACATAAATTAAATTAATTCAAATATCCTTTATGTCCATTAGAAATAATTCACAGAATCATTGAATCATATATTTAGAACTCACATAGTCTAATTCCCTCATTTTACAGATAGTGAAATTGAAGTATAGAGAGGTCATAAAAGTATTAGGTTCAAATTTGAACTAAGAATCTGAGTATCCAAATTTGACTCACTTTCCCTTCTTCCATACTGTCTCTCCAATTAGAATAAATCTTCAGTTTTCTAGAACATTTAGGTTTTTCCAAGCATTTCCTTACAGTAGAGAACAATAGGAATTCTGCTGCTTAGGAACAATGCAGTAGTTTAATAGAGGTCTTTTTCATTTTTGGTGTTTGAAGAAAGCTAAATTCCAATTCCTTTTTATTATTTAAACTGCAAGATCCTTTTAACGAGTATCAGCACCTTAAAAAACAATGTGCAGGAGCTGTCTCACAATTTTAAATGTCAGAGCCCTGCCATAAAATATTTTACTACATTTTTTAAGGTTGAGGATAAAGGGCTGAACATTTCAAAACATCAAATGAATTCAGCTTTATCCTTCAAAATCTATAAATGTCTTTCAGCAGGGTAGTTAGTATGGCTCTTGCTATTTTCTCCCTTCCTTCCTTAATTCCTTCATTTCTCTTTTCCTCTCCTTTTCGCTCCCTCTTTCTAGCTCCAACTACCATGTTTTACTCCCCCATGAGCTACACTCTCCTGTGGTATTCCATTGTGAAACCAAAACATCATACTCAGAAATACTGTGTGTGCATGCATGTGTGTGTATGTGCATTTGTGTATTGCAGGTTTGCCTTCACCTTTTAGCCACTCCTGACATCATATTTTGGTGTCTTTCTATAAAAGGTTTTGAGGTATATTTGGGTCTAACTACGTTTTGTTAAAAGGTGACCTTTTGATTTGATTGCTTGGCTGACTTCAGTGCTAATAAGCTGAAGGATGAGATGTCTAATGAATTCGGTGTATAGAAATAATGATAGATGACTTATTTGGAATTCTACAGACATGGCTTTGCCAAGCCTGCTAAGAAGGTTTTGGAACCAAACCCCAGCTTAGAGTGGGAAGTTTTATTGATTACATAGAGACAGGGCACATTTTAATCATTTTTACAGCATTGTACTGCCTGAGGTACTAAAATCCATTAAACAGGGATTATAAACTTTGTTTTAAACTGGATCCTAAATTGTTTCTTGATGTACAGTCAACAGCATGTGTGTAAGATCAATCAAGGTAACGAAAGCATATTAAAATCAACTTGTGCAATTTTAATTGCTTGCCTGACCCTCTGTGAAGCAGCTGCTCGTAGGGTTCGATGACTTTTCTCCAACACAGATTTCATTCCAATTTGTGTTGAAAACTTTTCCCTCTCTGGCCACAAGCTGCCTCTAATCCTTACTGTGGTATTTTTTCTTCCTCCTTCCCAGCCTCAGAAATAATTTACTAATGAAGCAGTAATGTGTTCCTCTTTGTGGGCTTTTATACTTATTAGGAGATAATCAATACGAATTTAAAATGAGATTGCTCTAAGCATCAAGTCCTTTTTCTCAGGACACATGCTGGTCTTGTGACTCTGGGCAAGTCACTTAAACCCTCAATTCTTTAATCTACTCTCTAAAACTATAGCTGCTGCTAAGAAGGAGTTCCTTCTACTAACGGAATTATATAGTATAATTAGTATAAGGAGTTCCTTGATGGAATTAAAGGGCAAGTCCTTATCATCTTGATATAAAGTTTAAAATTTATCCATTGCATTATTTTTAATATAATAACTTTCCTTCATAGTCTTGGAGTTGACAATTAAAAACTTTAAAACCTCCTTTTACCAAACCTTTGTGAGTCAGATTGAGTAAGCATTAGTATCCCCATTTTACTACCAAGAAAACAGTGTGGGAAGGAAAAAGTGACTTGCATTAGGTCATAGAGCTGGTTAAGTAAGCAGTGATACTCACACCTTGTTCTTCTGATCTGAAGTTTGTTAATATACTCTAGCTGTTTTTCAGTTATATTTTCAGTTTGTTTGACTCTATGACTCCATGTAAGATTTTCTTGGCAAAGATACAGGAGTGGTTTGCCATTTCCTTTACCAATGAGAAACTAAGGCAAAAGGGGTTAAGTGACTTGACCAAGATCATACAAGCACTAAGTTTCTGAAGCCAGATTTGAACTCAGGAAGATGAGATTTCCTGACTCCAGCCCAGAACTCTCTATTCACTGTGCCACAGAGCTACACTACTCACTAAATCAGAGGCAGGTCACCTGGGACACATAATAGTGGTTACCTGGGTAAGCCACTTGGACTCCAGGTTTCTAAATAGGTCTTTAAGGCCCTCAGTTGCAGAGAAGGTGGAAATGTTCAGGAGTAGGAGTTCTTTCAGTAAGCAGTTCTCTAAATCAGTGAAAATTTCAGGTCCAATACCTATCCCTAGTAACCAACTAGTTACTTTATTCACTCATTTATTCATTGTCATTCATTTAATACTACACGAGGCACTTGTGAAAGATAATAACTCCCTGCCCAGAGGGATCATTGAATCTAGTAGGGCCATCACTATTATCTCTTCACCTGTAAAAAGGACTTCTTCCCTGGAGTCACTATAAGTTTTGGTAGGTCAACTTTGTCTTTATATTGCTTTCTTCTATTCCTCCATTCAGCTTTTTGGACATTTCCAGCTATGTCACTGCTAGGGAACTTCTTGCCACTTGGATTCCCATGTCAGTTTTCACCCCCATTGGAATGGCAGCTCTGAGCAGAGGAACCAAGATGGCAGATCAGAGGCAGCAAACTAGCTGGCCTCTCTGAACTTTCTCCTTCAAACGATTTTAAAGTAAGGCCTAAAATTAAATTTTGGAGTGTCAGAGTTGACAAAAGGTCAAGGTGAGATGTTTTTCTAGCCTAAGAAAACTTAGGTCAGCAGAAGAAGTCTATGATAACTCAGGTGGACACTTTCCTGGAGCACATGAAGAGACAGCACCAGTGGGAGCTGCAGCAGCAGTAGCAGCAGTTTTAAGAGCTATCATTTCAAAGATGGTGGGAGGGTCAGAAAGATGGCAGATAACCTCTTGCTATGGGTGACTGGCAACTGTATTGCCTATATACAGTTCTGGGTCACAATTCCAGATCAGAGAGGAAGACAGGTCACAAGGGCACAGGGGCTCTGCTCTCAATTACTAGGCAAAGAAGAGGGATAGCATTTGAGGCTTCCGGGAACTAGGATTCCTTCCTGGATAAAGACCATAGCCCAGACTAGAAGAAAAGTGACAGTACTTCTTCTAGGATCACACCACATTACAAGCACCAAAAACTTGCAGACCCCCAGAACTACCTTTGAAAACAGCTGCACAACACAGCCAAATCCTTGAGACCCTGCTTCCCTATCCCCAGCTAAGCAGAGCCCAATATTAACAAAAAGTGAAAAGTCAAAAAATAGGCCTGGAAATGGGCAATCAAAAAAAAAAAAAGAAGAAGGGAGAAAGTTTAAAACTCACAATTGAAACAGAAAAGAAAGTTGTAAATCATTTAAAAATAAAAGTCATCTGAAAGTTAAAAAATAGAACTTAAGTTTAAAAAAAGAGTATGAAAACTCCTTAAGATTAGGGACTATCTTAATTTTATTTTGTAAGGAGTAAAAAGGGGTTTTGGGGTTTAATATATTAAAAGGTGGTCTTCAGGGGAAATTTCCCCAATTTAGGAATAACCTCAAGTCAATATTGACTTTAGGGAAGTTTGTTTATAATTGAGATAAGAGAGAGGAAATACGGAAATAAGAATCTAACACAGTAGGTAAATTACTAAGATCCTCTAATTAATCCAGGTAGATCTAATCAACCCTCTTCCAAGAGTCAGAGGGCCAGAGGCCCCTAGGTGAATGAAACAAAGCTTTATTCACAGAGTCTATTAAGGAAGTTCCTTAAGAGAAGTTCAGGAAGATTCAATCAGTCTTAAAACTCACCACCTCCATGGACCAGAAGAGCTAGAAGACCTTCACCAGCTTCCCTCTTCACCAGAACCCCCTCCCCAGCAGAAGACCTTCTCCTTTTAAAGGAGTCACTTATGCATCACTTCCTGTGCCTCCCTCCTACTTTGCCTGTCCAATCACTATAGAAACTTCTCATAGGACTGCCTAGGGGGCAATCAGTTGACTCTGATTCATCACCCACTCTAGCAAACATGGGTTAATGGGTTATGAATTGGAGGTGCTCTCACCTTTGGTGATTAAATCTAAAGATGGGCAGTGTAGACTTAATCCAATTATCACAATTTTCATAACTCCAGTGCTTAGCAGAGTACTTTCTACATGATAATCATTTAATAAATATTCATTCATTCATTCATTCATTTATCATGCATTCTTTTATGCGTATCTCCATAGCTTAGCACAGAGCCTGCCACATAACAAGTGCTTAATAAATATTTTATTTATCTATCTATTTCTTTCTCTTAGGATCATATATAAACAAAATAGTTTTATACATTTAAAACAATTATGTATCATATATTAGTCCATGTCATTACATTGACAAACATGCTTAGCATAATTATAATTATATTGATTATATTGATATATAATTATATTATTGATATAATTATGTTGATAATATATATTTAATACAGAATCTACAGGATACAATGATAAGTATTAGGTACTAAATGAAAATATGTTATGTACTAAATATATAATTATATTGTTACTAGCATGATTATATACTTACTACATAAAATATATAATTAATTCAATCTAATGTAATAAATAACTATTAAATACTTTTAAAAGTCTAAAATATTATACTAGGTATAAGAGAAAGACAAAAAGTATGAAAATTCCTCACTACAAGGAAATTGCATAGTACTCAAATTGAAAGATGACATCATAAATTCATTAGGAAGCTACACAATGAAGAACTAATGGAAGATAAAACGTTATTCCTAACCAAAGCGGGGATTGTGGTAAGGATCAGGGCACATTTCAAGATGGAGGTGGCCTTGTTTTGTTAATAGATACATAAGAAGGAATTCAAAAGGCAAGAAGGGGAATAAAGACATTATGAGTCAATTACTGTGATGTCATAATATAACACTTACCATTGCATCCTATTATATTCTGGGACAGATTTAACATACTAATGTGCTTATAAGGAAAAAAATCTAATTTATACTGATAGGTTATACCTATTCAGAGATATGGTCTACTCATAAAATTGTAATACTTTTTACCCTAGCGGGTTTTCAAGTAATTTTTATATTTGGTCATAATTTTCATAATTTTCATCTATGCTATGGACATGCCTTCTTGAATCTATATTTATAAAGTTGAAAGAATTGAGGTCAACAACTTACTCCTTTTTATTTGCTAAACAAAGAATATATGTATATGTATGTGTGTATGTGTATATATATATATATATATATATATAATGTCAATCCTGGTGTGTGTGAAAACTTCAGTTTCTGAAGGGGAATGGAAGGAGAAGTGGATTAGCATTTATATAGTACCTACTAAGCATCAGCACTTTGTAAAGTAATTTTACAAATATTAGCACATTTGATGAAAGAATCAATGAATATTCAAATGAGTCCTTATCCTCATGCAGAGTAAAACTCATTTAAGCATGCTTAAAACAATGAAATCAGTTTTTAAATATCTAATTCAGTTTATAACCAGTCAGTATGAAACAGAGTTAATGTTTAGCTCTGGATTCAGAATCAGAAAGCTACGGGTAGAGGGCCAATTCTTCAAATCAATAGTGGTTTATGTCTTTTAATCATTCTAAGCCTCACTTTTGTCATGTGAAAAGTGGAGATGATGATGATGATGATAAAATAATGATAGCTAGTATTTATATAATGGTTTGAGGTTTGTAAAGCACTTTACAAATATTACTTTATCTTCATAACAACCTTGGTAAATAAAAGTTAAAATCATCTATGCTATATATAGATGAGGAAACTGAGACTGGCAATTAAATTCAATAAACACCTAATAAGTTCCTACTAAGTGCCAGGAACTTTACTAAGTACTGGGTATACAAATAAGAAAAAAAGACAATGCTTGCCCTCAAAGTGCTAATTATCTAATAGAGTAAGCTAATATATGGAAAGTGTGTGAAGTGGAAGTCTAAGAGGAACTTGAAAATAACAAAATATAACCTCTTTAGCCACTATTCAAAAAGTGTAAAAATTAAAATGAATATTTAATAATAACTTTAGATATTATGTTTTTATGAGATTTATTAGTAATCACTACAAGTAAAGAAATAAATAAGTAACAAAATATAGCCACGTGCCATGGCTAATCTACCTGTTCAAACAGCCCTTCAGTTCCCAGCTCCAAGCTGCCATAGGAAGGAAAAAAAAAAAAAACCCTGTCATGCCAGACCCCTCCATTTTTATCCCCCTGTCTACATCAGTGCATAACAATGGGAAGCCAGTGGGCTCTTGGGAAATGAAGTTCAAAAGCCCAAAATTTCCAATAACACAAAAGACAGAGGAAAACCATCTTTAAAAATGGAATATATTGAGAGAGAGAGAGAGAGAGAGAGAGAGAGAGAGAGAGAGAGAGAGAGAGAGAGAGAGAGAGAGAGAATGTGGAGCAATGTCTCACATCATAGACCTAAGACAATGTTCCCCAAATTTACAGAGAAAGAGATGTGTGGCCATACCTCAAGTCCTTGACCTAAGCCAAAATGACTCCTGATTTAGAGAAAAAACTCTTAAGTTATAGGAAAATATAACAGACTTATTTTACACATTCAAGCCTTCCTTCAAATTAACATTTTTAAGAAAATGGTCAAGGGTTGGTGACAGATTTTAATCCAGAAATAAAGAACGAGAATGTTAAACTGATTAGCTTCATAGTGGATACAAAGAGAGGAGGAATTCAGGGCTGGATTACCTGGGAGAGACTTATGTTTTACAATGGATACAAGAGGATCCCAGATACAATGGGAAAAACTTATAAGACAAAAGGATATTTAAGACTTGATCATTGGGTACTTCAGGGTTTACCATTAGTCTAAGACAAGGTCAGTCTGGTACCTCACTAAATTCCCAGACAAAATCTTTCTACTAAAGTCCTAGGAGTATTGATTCTGGAGAAATAACTATTACCCTTATAATTTATTAAAGTTACAAGCCAAACTGTTACTCTAAGGATTATACATTCATTCCACCTCATACAAAAGGAAGCTAGAAAGGCAGAGGTCCAAAGGATATACTGAGCAGGTGTACTACATAGAATACAGAGCAAGTAGGACTAAAGATGGAAAGTAGAGAGTGATCATAAAAGTCCAAATCCTAGAGTTCAACGGTTCATTCTCTAGTCCTCCCATTAGAGGAAGAAGAGATTGAAGGAACTGAGAAGGCATTGAATATCCAAAGCTGAAGAGCATAGTGAATAGATTTCAGGTGACCATCTTATACTGGGCAGAGAATCATATTCCCTAGAGTTCAATCCAATTAGAGTTGAAGAGTGTTGTTCATTAGTTTTCCAAAGTTCTTTTCCTATCTGACTCTTTGTGACCCCATTTAGGGTTTTCTTGGCAAAGATACTGGAGTGGTTTTCCATTTCCTTCTCTAGTTCATTTTATATATGAGGAAATTGAGGCAAACAATGTTAAGTGATTTGTCCAGGGTCACACCAGTAGTAAGTGTCTGAGGCCAGATTTGAACTCTGAAAGATGAATCTTCCTGATTTCAGGTCCAGGCAATTTATCCACTGTTCCACCTAACTGCCATAGAAAGAACAAGACAAAACTAAAGTAACTTGCTTAGGGTTTTTAAGCTAGTGTCTGAGGCTAAATTTGACTTAGGTCTCCCCCATCACTCCCTAACCCTCTATCCATTTTGTCACCCAGCTACAATATGATACTATGAATTATCTACCTAATAGAGTTGATACTAAGGAACTCACAAATATCATTACTATTCCTTGTCCATTAAAAAAATCACGGAGGGAAGGATAATTCTGAGGAAGCATGCTCAAGGAAATCTAAAACCTCTAGAGTTTTGCAATTGGAGAAAAATGTGGCATAGAAAAGGAGAAGAGGGAGAAACTAAACCTTTGGAAATCATATAAATGATTTGAGGCATTGCTCAGAAAGCGAATTCAAGCCTTTTAGAGAAGCTGTAGCATCCCTCCAAAGGTTAAAAAAAAGTACAAGATTATTCCAGATTTTCTGAGGTATGAGAATATTGACAACCTGACCCAAAATGAAGCCATACCTTGTTTTGTTTTTTGACCATTTACTAAGGCAGATAGATGTGACCTATATAGCTATGTCATATCTAATTAAGGGTTATGCTGATGTACTAAAACTTTATCTACAATGTGCCTGAGATCTAACCAAGACTCATTAAACCTTCAAAGTACAACCAACTTATATTTCAGTGCCACCAGATCAATGTGAGTTCATTGAACCTGAGGTCCAACACAGGCAACTGAATGACTTGTTGGTACAAACATAAAATATATTCCATTTAAAGTTTAATGCTTCAAAGAACAAATAAGGATATGAGATGTGAAAATCTGGCTATATAAGTGGTATCAAATAATAGGATTTCACTTTCCAAAACCTGACTCGAGATATAAGAATCATGGTACTCGTTTCCCATGGCTTCTGATTGCTATGGTCCCTTGAACTGAAACATAGGCACTCCCATGGCTATGGAGATCAGCTTATGAGGTATTGTCAAGGACGCAGCTCTCAGTGACTTTGTGGCATGACATCCCCATTACTTAAAATCTATGGTTTATGCTGTGGCTCCAGACTGCCAATAGCTTTCATCCACCAAAGGAGCTCCTATCCAGTAGCAGAGACACAATAAAATAGAGCACAAAGACAGACACATAAGGAAAATCCTGTGTATAGTCAATCTCCCCAAAGCTATTCTTCTGTGCCACACAGAGACTTCACTTAGCTCTCTGCCCTAAGAATAAGTTAGTTCTGTGGTTGAATATCAATTCAGCAATAGCAGCCCAGAAGCTCCAGATAGCTTAGCTTTAATAGGCTTGTTACAAGCAGGCTGAGAGGGGAAGTAGGGTGGTACCCTTGTCAGAATGATTGGCAACAGCTGCTGCCTTCCCTTTTCACACATCAATTTGCCACTCTTCCTCTAGTAACATATGGATTCCTGGGAAGGGGTAGATTAACTCTCATGAAGCTCGGGAAGAATTTGCTTGGCAAAATAATTATTTACCTAATCAAGTGCTTTAAGCTCAAATTTAAGCAGGAGGGGGGAAACAGCCCAGTAAAATTGCAAATGAGATATTTGGTGGATGATAGCTATGACATAGAAAGCATAATCTTAGATTAGGTCCCCTGTTATATACAGAAAAATAGTAATAGTAGTGAGTCAAAAATAATAGTTGATGGGAGAATCTATATGCCAATGAATAGAATATAGGTAATAAACAAGATAATTTAAAATATTCACATAAAATATAAAACATAAAATATAAAAACATGAAAAGATTTTGTAAGTGGCATGGATACTTAGTGATATGATATTCATGACTCTCCATTAAGGTACAGCTAATTCAAAAGAGATATAGAAAAATATATTTATATACAATTGTACAGCAAATATTTAATAAAAGGAATCAAGTAAAGAAGTTGAGTGAATCTGACCAGCAGACTTCACAAATATGAAGATGTTGTTAATATTATCACTCATTCATTGAGATTCTTCCCAATCCAAATGCATGCTGGATTTTTTATTTTTTTGCTATACTAGAAATTCATAAATATGCCAAAGTGATGGTCCCCAATCGTCAATTCTTTCTTTTCTGGAAGTTTTGGAGTGAGGAAGACTATTATGAGGTTCCATGTAGCATGAGCAACCTATATTCCACCCCAGAACCCTTCATATGCACCAATCTGCTATCGTATGTCTGAGAACAGTGTCTCTCTTTTGTGCTTGCTCTTTCCTGATCTTAAGTCAATGACAGGCTAATACCCTATGAGTTTTGAGAAGCCAGATTGCTATCAGAAGTCTAATCAGCAACCAAAATTGGAAGCAGAAATACCAGACCTGGTAGCAGCAGTAGCAATGTCTAGTAAGACACCAATGCAGCTGAGCTACCTGTTGTACTCACCTTAGCAGCAGATTGACTCCTTAGTTAAGTAACCACTTTCCAGGATAGAAAGAAGCCAGCCCAGTAAGGTAGCAACTCTGTTGTCATTATGCCATGTCTCAAAGAGAATTTAGAAAGATAAAGAAAGAAAAAAAGTAGAACTTAGGAGGAATTCTTGGGCTGAAATTATGACTCCATATGTCATATTATCTCTAACCTTTAAGTATGAACTGTCTTTTCCCAAGAATTTTTCATTCAGAGAAAGTGTACCCTCCATTCCTTTATGAAGATTTTTTATTATTTTATTTCTTTTTACAACCCCTTAATATATTATTTTTTAAAGAAGCAAGTTTATGTCAAAAATCTCTTTCCTGTTCTCTATGTTCCACTCCTTCACATTTATACTTTGCACATTAAATGTATAATTCCCTACAACAACCATGTTTGTGTTGGCTTGTTCTTCCCAGAACCTCCATTTCTAGTAAAGCAACCAGGCCAGCTATGACTTTTCTCTCCTGCTCCACTCGTGACTAATGTCTTCACCGATTATGCCCCAATCCTGATATGATAGAGTGTAACCTCTTTGAAGGCAGGGGCTCTCAGCCTTTTTTATATTTTATTCTCAGTTCTCAGTATGGTGCCTAACACATGATTTCCTAATAAATGCTGGTTGAGATTTTGACCACATTGGTTTTGTTAAGGAATATAGAGAATAGAAGCTTTTGATTAACAGAGTTTAAGATCCTAGCTCCTTAGAGTTACCCAATGATAAAACTTTTAGGGGAAAGTAAGTCAGCCAACTTTGGGATTTCAGGTCTGCCAATCAAGTGAAAATAGGAGAAGCAGCCCAGAGAGATAACTATAAGGTAATAGTGGAAGAAAATTATCATGCCATCTAAGTATTAATAATAAAAAGGAAAGGAATGGTGAACATTTAGATCTCAAGAAGGTTTCAAAAAAGCATGAGAAGTGATTTGTGTGATTCTGTGATCAAAATTTGAGAAAATTACTTGATTTTGTTGTTCTACCTATTGTATTTTATAGATGAAGACATGGAGGTTTAGTTATGTTAAATAATTTTTCTGGAGTCATAGAGATAAGGATCAGAGGTGGAATATGAACCTGGATCTTCCTGACTCTAAGCTTAACTTTGTGTCCAAAACTACTTTATTTTCTTTTATTTAATATGTTTCGAAAGACTAATTATCCCATAGAGACTACTACAGGAGTATCTGAATTTTGTTATGTTTTCCAGCTGTTGATTTATTTTCCTGAGGATATATTATTTTATCCATTCGTTATTCCAGGTAACATATATTATGCTATACTTAAATCTGTGTTAATTTTTTACTTATTTTATTTATACATGTGTATATATTCACATATAACATAATCACACATAAATGTTTCTTATATACACCCAGGGACATACAAAAATGTGTGTATTTTTGTATATCTATATACCCACATATATGCATGTGAATATATGTATACATGCACATGTGTATGTGTATATATTAAATATAGATATGTATACATATTTGTGTATATCTCATTATATATTACATTCATATTTTAATTATATATTATATAATATATTAGCAAAATATATGCATATAGAAAATAAAAGAAATATGAATGTCACAAAGATTTTAATTTGGCCTAAAGTATATTATCATAAACAATGAATAGATAAAAGAATATATATTCAACCATCCCTCAATAGTATGTATATTTTTCAAGATGTCATCTCTGACCCTGTCCTTCAAATACAAATACCTATCTGTATTCTCCATATTCCAGCTTACTCCTGTGATCATTTTTTCAATTTATACATATTTTATGCTCCCATGTTAACCCCGAGTGTTCACATGATTCCCAGACTAATCACCATCCCTATTTCAATTACCTTTTTTTTTTCTAGTAATCAAATTGTAAGGAATTCTAAATTATTTCCTTACCCTCTCCTTGATTTCTCTAAAGCACTTCATTCTGAACTTTCAGACTCAAAGATGATGTTTTTGTTTCTTCATTGAACCTTAGAACAAACCCATTCCACCAATCAATTAAGAACCATGTAAGTGCCTATGTCCCAAGAGAAAGTAGTGTTTTCTCCTCTTTTCTGTACATAATTGGATATAAAAGGATCATCCTATAGTCTTTTCAAGATATTCAAATTCTTTAAAAGCTTTCCAAAATTTATATGTATATATATTTAATGTATGTAACTGTTTTTGCATTTCAAAACTTTTATTCTTTCAAAAGGAATAATTATTTGAAAGTCACAAATACATGGGAAAACATAATTTCTCCTTTAACATTATGGTTAATTTTTTACAAAATATGATACTTAAGTGAAAATATTTTTCTTTAGTTTTTTATATATCATATTAAAATATTTACTATCCTTTCTAAATGTAGCTATTGTGAAGGAAATTTCTTCAGTTCTGACCTGTCTGCTCCTCTCAACTTTTGTGCTTAAGCTTTGATTTCAGCAAAACATTGATGTTTGATAAAAATTTTAACATTGAAATTAAAGTGTTAAACTCATAGAGTTTAACATATATATACTATACTAAAAGCCCAACTTTGACACTTATTAGTTAACTAATTATTATTAATTAATAACTTATTAATTTGGGCAAGTCACTTAAGCTTTTGAGCTCTAGTGTTCTTATCTATAAAAGGTAAATATTATATTAGGAGAAGAATCATTTCATTGATGACTAATTATGGGCAGATATTCATTATCCCAAGAGCTTTGGAAGATTTTAAAAATATTTTGTTGTTAAATTTTATTACATCTCTGTATTCTCTCTAAATGGTGTAACAGGTATTCTGTTTATTTGCACTTTGACCTCTTATAATATCTTTAGGCAAGTTTTTTTTTAATTTTGTGAAATATGCTACAACTTTATGTTATTCTTTTTTCTGTTTTTCTAGGAAGTTCATGAGCCTGATATTATATCTCTAAGCTCTGATTCTGAAGGCAATTTGCTTTGACTATGAAAATCTTATTTTTCTTATAATTTTTCTGCTTTTGGCTGTAATATAATTTTTATTTTTTATTCCAATTTTTTCAGCCTGTCAACCATTTGATTAAAATTGTCTAGTTTCTATTCTAGGCCATAGAGTGCTTTTTTTTTTCCCCAATATTTTTTCATTAAGAGTTCTAACTTCATTCATTATCTTCTCAGACATATATTTTAGTAAGGTTCTCAATGAAATGTAACATCTTTGACTATTCTAGTCTATCTTCAGAGATTCTAATCAGTTACTCTCAAGTAATTCTTATCTAGACATTTGTCCAGCCATTATTTTCCCCCAAGTTTTTATCTTTTATTGTATTAGAAGGTTTTATTTGTTCCCTCATTTCTTCATACTCTGTTAGGTTTTCTTCTGCTTAGGAAAAAAAAAAAAGAAAATCTTCCTCAAAATTTCTTTCCTTTGCCTTCTTTTATTTGCTCTACTTTTACTTTATTTAATTCATTTGAAATATTCTGAAATAATGAAGGATAATAAGATTCAGGAAAAAAATGTTCATTAAACTATCTTAACTAAAGTCAAAAAAAGTGTTTGGTTTTTAATAATACACATTATAAAGGACAAGAAGAATAAGGAAGAAATAGGCCAGATTCTTGGAGGATAGCTTTGGCATCTTATCTTTAGTATCGTGTTGACAAGTTACTAGAAAAGAGAAATCTTAACTAATCTAGTCACAATTTCTTTCTTTTTATATATAAAAGAAAATGGTAGTCACATGGGATATGGTAAAGGAAATATTTTTAAAGGGATATAAAGCCCCAAATAGGTGAACAGTTAGGAGGAAAACAAGATGATTTAAATGATTTAAAGACTCTAAGTCTAGACAAATTTCATTCCCAGATAACTAAAATATTTTGCTTATGTGATTACAAAGTTATCAGGACTCCTAGACAGAAATAATGGTCGAAAACCAAAGAAGCCTTAGAAGAATGATTTTGGGGAAATTATCTATTTGTTGAAAGGAAGTAAAAGGAAGATTTTGGAAACTATACAAGGCTAAAGTTAATGTTGATTTTGCCCAAATTATTAAAGTTTTTAAGTAGTTCATTTTTAGCACTTTGATTTTTAAGAGCAAACATGAATATTCTCAAAAAAGTATGATGTAGAGTATGATGTTTAAAGTAATTCATTCAAAATTATCGAAAATGATAAATTTCACAAGTGGTAAAACATTAATTTCTATATAAAAATAAGCAAAACAACTATTTTTTTAATCATTTGATATTCTAGTGGCAATTTTGGCCATTATCACAATTGACAAATAAATATTTTGTTAACATAAAAATAGCATTAAATAAATAGAAGCCTAATAGTAAAAATTTTATGTGTACAATTAAAAATTCTAAGGGATAGCATAAATAAAATTCTATTTTAAATTACTTACAATGTTCTTTGTAATAAAATTATTAATACACCAGTATAAACATTTATGCATAAATATGGATATTTACTTTGGGATATGTTATTTATGTACACACATGTGCAATATTTATTGGTTTTCTTTAAATACATAGTTAGCATACTTTCCAGAACTCCCCACATTAGGCTACAGATATAAGTTTATCTGGATTTCAGCTTGTGTGTGGAGTGGGGTGGGGGATCAATTTGGAGACATACAGATCAGAGGGTAACATAGTTGGGGAGATTTGCTACTGGTTGATTAAATGAATTTAGTTGACTTGGAGGGGTAATCTTTTACATTGAATTCCAGAATTCTGTCTTTGACTCTGTCTAGGTTTTTACATGTCTCCAAATGGGAAGGAATACCTTAAGATATTAAATTACAGTTTGGTAATTCATATAACACTAAACCTCCTACAATAATGTTCTGAACATATAAAGATGAAGTTTGCAGGGAAAGATCATAAAAGCCTTGACTTAGATTTTTAAAATAAATCATATATGTACTGCAATAAATCCAACACTAATTCACTGGACCGTATAAAAATTAAACCTCTCTGGAGACTGAATCTAAAGTTATCATTATTTATTAAACAATAAAAAGTGGGCCAGAGAAAAAGAAGGCCTCCATCCATGTGTAGTCAATACCCTTGCCTTCTCTGCTGAAAGCAAAGATGGGAGAGCTGGGGCTATGCACATCTACTTGCTTTGCATTCTCAGGAAAGAGGTTTCACTTCCTCCCAGTACTCCAATTTCTTGACATCTTCTTGACATCACTTTCCAAAACTCCTCTGATTGGAGGACTGACTTAATTCTGGGCAAGAGACAGGTCTGGGCAAGATGCCAGAAGTCAGGAGACATTTAGAATGGCTGCAGAGGACACATGTTCAATTTTCTTCTACCTCACTATGTTAAAAGGATTTTTACAGGTATGTTAAAGGCTTTACCTGCATTCTTATTCAACCAGAGAGTGGGTAAAGAAGCAAAGTTGTAGCTTCAATTTTAAGATTAAACCTTTCTCCCTTTAAAATCCAAAGGTTATTTTGGAGTGCCAAAGAAAGGCTAGTGTTAAATTTCCACAACAAATCTTTAAAGATTTTAGTCAAGTACAAATTCAATATGATTCAATAATCATACTAAACAATGACAAAAAAAAAACAAAACAAAAAACCTTAATACAAAATCAGACTAGATTGATGGAAGTTTAGCATCCAAAATGATGAGTGTGATAATTCCACTATCTTTTGTCCTTGTCAGACTATATGCCAAGTACTGTTCTCAATCATAGGTGCCCATTTTTGGAGATGCAATAATAGACAAAAATGTTGCTTGAGAAGAGTGACCAATATTGTGAGGAAGATGGACATGCTATATTGTCAGGGATACTTGACCTGGGGATATCTTGCTTAGAAACAAAAGGATTCTATTTTCAGTAAGAAGGATTCATTTTTTTTTATTTCTAGATCTTCATTTATAGCTTCACTGATACATGTTAGTAGCCTTTCAAAAAATAAATAACAGTAAGAAACAAAACATTGTTATTATGACTTGTCATTCATATACACAAAACCAACCAACGGGCAAATAAATAGGGTGAACAGCACTTGCTCAGGATGATAAGCTATTATCTGCATCACTGGCAAGAGTATTCATACTGATGAGATCTTACTTGTTAGAATATATGAACCCATTTCTAGCTTCTAATAAATAAATGATCATAATGATCACATATATATGTTATTATTTTCTTAATTTGTTTCTTTTCTTAAAAAGCCCCTTAACAATTCACAGAGGAAAGAACAGAACTCTTCAGTGAAATGAAATGAAGTCAATTTTTAAAACTATACAGTTAATATCATTTGAGGACTATATATTTTTTTATTGTTTCAGAAATCTAACTTTCAATGAATGAGGCAAACCATATATAATTAAGGCAAATGTGCTTAAGAAACATTTCAAAGTATTTATTCCCAAATTAGGAACCTGATGTTTTCCTTAATGCAAATAGAGAATTTAATTCCTAGGAACTTTATGGGCCACTAAGTGGACATGGCATAACATTCTTTGTGACTTTTTAATTCAAGAGTATAACTAATTAACATTTCCTGATTTAAAGAAGAAATGAGGAAGTGAAGAGTTAGCAAAATTGATCTTCTCTGAAATGTTAAGAATATAAAATTTGTTACTTTTCATTTGGTTTTCAACATTTTTCACTGCACAACTTCTGGTCTTTTGGGAAACTGAATATTAATGGAACAAAAAAAAATCCTTGCAAGCTGGGGACAGTTGGTGCTAGAAAAACATGAAGATAATATATGATGAAACATTTTTCTTGGTATTTAAAATGTCATAAGAGAAATATACATATATATATATATATATATATATATAAATAGAAATGTGTCAATGATATATTAGCAGTAGATGAATACAAAAGAGATCTTTGCCATATTTTAAATTATTTAAGAGTCTTTTTTTAAGTATATGACTTGTATCCTGTCCCTACAACTCAGCACTAAATATTTGTGAGAATAAAGAAAAGGTTAATAACATATAAATCCCTTTGAAATATGCGTATATAAATCCAAGGAATTCATACTGCATTAATATCAAATTATATTCCTCTTCTATATTTTAGCAACCATTTCTAAAGTACTTATTCCTTTCTTTTTTGTAGCATCACTACAAAGGAGAGAGATGGGGTTCATTATCTGTGAGACACCTCCTGTTCACTTATTTGTTTTCTTAATTGTGTGTCTGCATACTCCCGCCATTCACCTTATCTTTGTAGTGTTCCCTTCAGAGCTGTTGTTCCTCCAATCTCTAATTGTTTCACATTATTTCTGTAAAAATATTGTCACTTGAGACTTTTCTAATTCCATTTTAAATCAAGAAAGAAGAGCATAATCACTTCATGTTAAGTATTTTTTATCATATTGAAAAATGCGGTGTCACTATGTTGCCAATTAAAATTTATTTTCCTGGCTCACTACAGAGATATATGCATACTTTCTCAAAGCAAAAGACTCAATGGCAGATTTGGAAAACTGTCAGAGCATGAACAATTCTCAAATTTCCAAAGTAATGATCCCTCTTTCCACATCAGTTCAGCACTTTGAGGATCCAGCTTTGTTAGCACAAGTGCTCTCGTTGTTAAAAAAAAAAAAAAAAGCAACAATGAGGTATATAAAATCTTTAATTAATTCATTCCTTGGAATTAGATTAATTTTCAGATCTGGCACTATTGGCGACTAACCCTCAGATGAAAGTTAAACATTATATGTATGTGTGTGCATATAAGAAGAACAAGAATTTTTCATTGTCTATATTGAAAAAAAAGGATTTAAAAGGGACAAAGGAAGATAAAGTAAGAATAACGGTTTTGAGAAATTTCCTCCAAAAATAAGCCAATGCTTTCTAAGTATTAAAAAGGTTAAAATTAACATCTTCTACCTACTCCTTGCACTCTTTAAATTTTTCCTTGTCATGAACAGCCTCAGGCATGCAGAGAGAGAACAAATATCTTTTAGGTTTTAACCATGTGCCAGGAACTGTGCTAAATTCTGGTGATACAAATACCAGCAAGAAGAAAGACAGTCCCTATTCCCAGGGAACTTATATTTTAATGGCATAAAACAACATAGAACAAGGAGCTGAAGAGCAGGAGAGGCATTAGGGGGAACTATAATAGTGGATTCCTGAGAATCAGAACCACAGGCAGGAGGTAAATGAAGAAGAGTAAGCTGGGCCTAGCCCCAAAGTGTAGATCCCTGAAAAGAGAGTATTCCAAGGTGAGAAAACCCTAGAGCCTGAGGAGAGTCCCTGGGTGAGAAGGCAAATGGCAAAGTTCAAAGATACAAAAGTACAGCTAGTAGGGGCATGAAGTATGGGCAGACTTGAACCTTCCCTCCAGGTCTTTGGAGAATACAATCTGGGTTGTAAATATAATCTGCCATAAATCAGCATTTGATTTCTGAAAAGCCCTGAAAATGCATCCCATATTAATTGAAAGAAAGCAAAATAGATCTTTGTAGACATATTTCTCATAGAGAATAGCACCAGGATCCTCTGGAATTTTGTAGCTGACCTAAATCTGAATCAAAAATCACATACAAAGTTAGCTGGCCTTTCATCCAGCATACTTTTGATGATTATGATTCATTCTTGTTTGCACTAGAGGTTAGAAATCGTTTATTGGGCAGCCACTGAGATAATATTGGCAATTTGCTTTGTCCTGCTTCACTGCATCTCTTTGAGAGCTGGAGGAGACATTGGAAGTTATTGAGTCAATATTATACATTTTAAGAAATCACCTCTACACCATCCCTAATAAGTGATCATTCATTCTTCATTACATTAGCTTAGTTAATGGGAATAATCTGCTTTATGAAGAAGCCCATTACATTTTAGGACAGCTCTAATGGTTAAGAAGTTTTATAAGACATCTAGGTAGCAGAGCAGATCAAGTGCTAGGTTTGGAGTCAAAAAGATCTGAGTTCAGATATTGCATCAGATCATTATCTGTGTGACCCTAGGTAAGTCAACTGTAGCTGTTTCCTCAACTATAAAACATAAAATAATAGCACCTAGTCAGTGTTGTTAGGAGAATCAAATAAGATCATATTTGTAAAACACTTAACAGAGTGTCTAGCACATAAAGCTATTATTATTTGTTTGGTTTTCCATTTACAGTCCTATATTTTCCTATTTATATTTTCAGTCTTTTGGTCCTATAGGGTTTCTTCCTCTAGGGTAAGATAAAATAAGTTTTCTGCCCTTCAAATCTTGAAGACATCTGTCATTTCTTCTTAAGTCTTCTACAGGATAAATCTTCCTTATTACTTCAACTAGTCTTTAATATGGAGCTGCCTCCAGTTTTCTAGCCAATTGGGCTTCCCAGGTTGTTTGTTGTTGTTGTTGTTGTTGTGGTTGTTGTTGTTTTTCATAAAGTGCATCTAGTTGTGTGAATTTAGTATAAATTGTTCCCATTTATTCTGTTTGAAAACTCATCCTTGGTTGATATGAGCCCCACCCTATGACTGGTCACCCATGTATACTATGAGAGGATGTCAGAGATCTGTGTGGCTACCTGGTGTGCCAACTGGTGTCCTGGTATAAGGGAAGGGGCTGATGGAAGTCCTGAGCTGACGGTGGTGTGTAAGGAAGTCAAGACTTGGACCAGCACTGAGGTTAACCTGTCCAATCAGAGAGTCTCAGGAGGAGGAGAGAAAATTGGCTTCATAAGAGAGGGACACAGGAAGCCCTCTCACTTTCTTGTTGGACTCTCAGAGCTCTCTCTTCCTTCTCTGTAGCCTGGCACACAATGGCCTATCCCATGGCCAGCCAATGTAGCCACCATGACTTGGAGCCCTAACCAGGGCAGAGTGGAAGCAGATTCTGATTAGGTGTGGTCAGGAGATCATGTGATCTTTCTCTCTCCCTCCCTCCCTCCCACCCTGTGTGTGTGTGTGTGTGTGTGTGTCTGTGTGTGTGTGTTTCTCTCTTTCTCCCTCCCCTCCTCTCTCTTTCTCTGTCTCTCTCTCTTTTTTCTCTCTCTAACCTTTACTAATAAATAATCATAACTTAATATATAGATTCCAGAGAATTTTAATCATATGATAGAAAAAGAGTACATAATATACCTGATATATTCTAGATTCTATACCTTTAGCTTTTCTAGTTCCAAGGTCATATTATTGACACAAAAATGATCTTGCAGTTGACTGAAATCTCTAAGGCATTTTCATAGAAAGTATTCTAATATTCATTAGAGTCAGCTAGGTAGAAGAGTAGAGAAAACTCTAGACCTGAAAACAGCAAGACCTTAGTTTAAATCTGGCCTGAGCATTTACTAGTCATGAGGCACTGGGTAAGTCTTCTATATGCCTCAGTTTCCTCATCTTTAAAATGGGGATAATAATAGCAACTACCTCCTAAGGTTGTCATAATAATGAATGAAATGAGGTAATATACATTTCAAATCTACAAACTACATAAGATAGCATATAAAGGGCCTACATGAATCTGCAGGTCATTATAGTGTCATTCATTAGCTTATTATTCTAATAAGGTATGGCTGATTGAATATCTAGCCTCACTAATGAATAAGGAGCTAATCAGAGAAGTGAGGGAGATGACCAAAGAAAAGATCACATTGAGGCATTTTTCAGTTGTGTTTAATTCTTCATGACCCCACTTGGGACTTTCTTAGTATCAGAATGATTTGCCATTTCATTCTTCTGCTCATTTTACAGAGGAGAAAACTGAGGCAAACAGAGTTAAGTGACTTGCCCAGAGTCACACAGCTATTAAGTTTCTGAGGACAAATTTGAACTCAGGGAAAGTGAGTCTCCTAGACTCCGGGTCTGGCACTCTCTCCACTGTGCCAGAAAGTCATACCCTGACCTGTACCAGTCCTGTGAGAGGAATGAAATGAGTTCTGGGAGTCGTTCTGTTTTCCCTTTCTCAAAGGAAGAAATAGAAAGGAACAAGTATCATCCTGCCCAGTCTTCCCTTCCAGGTGACACCTGCAACAGTTACACTTAGAAGGAACACTTTGTTCTCTTTGTAACCCGAAGAATGAAGAAGAATTTCCCCTCCCTTTTACTTTCTCCTTTAATTGGAAGAGCAGTCTAAATAACGTTCCCATACAGTATTTGACACAGTCATGAATTCAAGAATACTTCATTCTTTGTAGGCTAGTCTCTTGCTTATTTTATTTGTTGGAAATAACTTTCTTGGTTCTCTGGACTGCTTTTGGGGGCACGTGGCTAACTCTCATGGCATACTTGGCTTCTTCACCATACTAACCTGCTGTGGAAGCATCCTGAGTGAAACTTTGTCCCTTACAAACTTCCCTTCCCTCCCCAAGCCCTAAAGGCTTTCCTTCTTTTTCTCTGATATGGCTGGTTTTCTCATAATTTGTAAATCTTTCTGTCAAAAATGACTTTTAGTTGTTTTCAGTAAAAAGGTTCTAAGGAGGGACCCAATCTCAAGAGCATCTCCCATATTTATTTCTCTTCTCTTCTATGATGAGACTTCATATATCTATTCCTATCTTTCTTTGTCACTGCTTCAGTGTTTCCTATTGAGGTTAAATAACAAACAGAATGAAAGCAGCACAAATAATTGACTTATTTTAATTAATTTCATCAATAAATATTTCTTTAATATCTGGTTTGTGCAAATTACTATTGTAGGGGCTAGAGATACAAATATTTGACAATGTGTCTCCCTTGCAATCTAGTTTGGGAAACAGAAAATAGATATTAAAATAAATAAAATGAATAAGTTTCAGGAAAGAATGAGCAGGAAGCTATGGTACACCCAAGGGTTTGCAGTGAGTCTACCTTGCCAGTATTGCAAGGTGGGAGCCAGCAGACCCTTAGGACTTCAAAGTATGATCTTCCCCCAATAATATTTTACCAGAACCTTAAAGACAGAGATGTCCCATTTCCCCAAGCAATGTCGAGAATGAATTTATGAAGTTTTGCAATGAAGCAAAAGGAAAAGAAAACCATTTATGTTATTACATTGGAGCCAGCAGTGATGCAGCCACTGAGATCAATAAATGAACTGTCAAAGCCCCTGAGCCACCACATTCCTGTTTAGAAGATCTGTGAAAAACTGAAGAAGAAAGACAGTCAAGTATATGAGCTCAGATATGATAAGCAGATTGACCTGAGCACAACTGATCTGAAGAAACTCAGATTAAAAGAGTTAAAGGAGATTCTGGATGACTGGGGTAAAAGAGCAAAAGCAATGAAGAATAAAAAATCAAACTGTATTTTCAAAATTAATGAAACTGATGAAAAAATATGCCTCTGAGGCAGCCAATTCATGGAATGAGAAGTTAGCATAACCCTTGTATGGGCACCTGAAAAAATTATATTTAATCACTCTCTTTCTAAATAGCTTTTTTTATATAATTTATTTTTCAGTGAGCTCCTTATGGTGTCAGGTTTAAAACCTGGGGCTTTTTTCAAGATGCTTTTTTTACATCTCCATTGCATCTCTGTACTTTTCCTCTTTCATTCAGTGGCGAGTTTGGCATATCATGCTATGTTTAAGACTTTTTAAAATTAAAGTTAAAAAAAGAAATAAATACAAATGCGAGATATAATATGCCAACGACCAAATGAAAATCAAGAACAATGAGTGCTTTAGGAACTTAGAAAAATAAGAGAGAGGGAAATTATAGTGTTCTGAAATGAGTCTACAATGCTATATCCTTCTTCTTGTTGCTGTTGTTGTTGAGTCACATCTGACTCCTTACAACCCCTTTTGTTTTTCCTTTTTTTTTTAAAATAAAGATACTGATGAGAAAACTGAGGTAAAAAGGGTTAAGTGACTTGCCCAGAGTCACACAACTAATAAGTGTCTGAAGGCCAATTTGAACACAGGAAAATGCAACTTCCTGACTCTCTGCTACCCAGAGGATTCTGTTAGTTCTTCAAATTTTACAAATCAATACCATTTGCACCCTGACCCCGTATTCCTTACTTCTATTGGAATTCTGATTCTGCTTTTTGTTCCTGGAGCTACAATAAATAAGATTTTAGCTTTTCTTGACCAACTGATCTTTAGATGTTTTATTTCCCAATTAGACAATAACTTGCACAGGTTCTCTTCTCTGCTTTTCTTCCTATTTCCAATCCTTAACACAGCTCCTGGTGCAGAGGAAACACTTAAAATATTTTTTATTTTATTTTCACTCATTAATTCATATCCCTTCATTGATTCATTCATATCATATAGTACTTCTACAATCAATTCCTCAGGGTATAATTAAGCTAGGAAAAAGATAAGATTTGAAATTTTATTCTCAGTTCCCAATTCTTGAATATGCTTCCCTCATTATTAAAAAAAATCCTAATTTAAAAAATTCTTCAAATACAATGCAAAAACTTCATCTAATAAGAGATTTATACAGTAAGCAAAATTTTGCCATTGTAATCTATATTTTTACTGAGAGGTAAAAAAGTTAAAATCCCATGAAAAAATGTCTCTTATTCCTAGTATATAAATATCAGTTTGATTTTTCCAGTAAAAAGAATATTGACTAAACACACTATTTTCACCAAGGACTGCAAGCATTTTATATAACTTTTCTTAAAAAAAATAGAGCTATTGGGAAGCACATTTGTTTGACCTTTATGATATCTTTTGAATTTGCTACAGAAAATAGAACACTTCTGATTGTTGCTATAGGCATATTTTAAAATATTCTTCCTATATTGATTTTCCACTGATAGTTTCTTTCACCTAAGGGCAAAGAGAGATTACCAAAATGGTTCAGAGTCTTTCTGCAAATGGAAGTTAGATTTACATCAATTATTTTACTGTTCACTGTACTCTCATATGAAGTTTCTTACTGCCCCATGTTCACTAAGGCCAGTCAGGATTCTAGGGAATTTGAATCTTCTCTTTTAGCTGGCATTTAGAGAACTAAGTTTTTAATTAGGTGACCTGGATTTAATTCTAATTTTGATACTTCTTTCTACTGGATGCCATTCAAAGTTTGAATCTCAGTTTCCTTATGTGGAAAATGAGGGAATAAATCTAAATCTGCTAAATAAGTCACTTTGTCTTCATCTTCAAAAAGAGGGCAATTATGTATTTGAATATTAAAGAACTCCATGAATGTAAGGTCTGAATATTATTTTATTGTGCACATGGACTTAACACCTTTGTTAATACATCAGGATTTCCCCAGTAGAGCAAGCTGCTACTACTGCTGCTTATCAGGGTACTAGAATTAAGCTTCTGAGCCTCAAATGATATGCTTCCACTTAAGAAATCAGTTGTGATGAGCTATATTAATTTGAATCAGAGTGATTTATTAAATCAATAGAAAAAATAATTATAATGGCATAGCATTCCAACAATAAAACATACTCTCCTCCTGATGCACATGGAGTCTCTTGAGAAAAGGTGATATAAATATATAGAAACAGAAAAAGAAGACACAGCCATAGAGGCATATTGGTGTGGGGTAACTCTGGACTATTACCTGGTTTCTTCTGTTTTCCTCAGGAATATTCTTCCCAGTGTACTGATGGATGGGGACACTTCTCCCTAGAATGCTCCATTTGAGCCACTCCCCTTCTAAGCCATTCTATTCTTCTTCTGGACAGATATTTCTCTACTCACTTCTTTTACTAAGACATTCTCCCTTTCTGCTGCTGAAGTAATAGTATGTTCTTTTAGCAAAAGCAGAAACCCTAATCCTGAAATGAACAGACATTTAACATTCTGTTTCCTTGGTTGGACTCTAAGGGATTTTCACATTTCAAGAATAGGTTTCAAAAGTAGTGTCTATCTTTTCCAGTCCATTCTTCCAAGCCACAAATGGCAGGGAAAATTTGTGGGATCATAGCTCTGGAGCTAAAAAATAATTCAGAGGACATTTTGTACAAACCTCTATTTTTATAGATGATAAAAATCAAGGTCAAGGAAGGTTAAGTGACTGTGAGGTCTGTTCGTACGCTGTACAAGAGATCTTTCCTGAGATATATGTTTCTCTGAATTCTTCTGAGCACTGAACTCTCTATGATCCCTAAGTTACCCTATCGTTCCAAAGAAAGATCTTAACAATGACATGATGCATCTCTTTCCCATGGTGAGAAATAAAAATCTATATTTCTGACAACTTAAACATAACTAGGCATTATATATTTGCCCTATAGTCACCAAACATACCTAGTGCTCACCTAGTCCCTCTCTTCAAATTCAGTCACATGAAAATTAGATGCTGGAAAACAAGGCACAGTGACTATTTTAACTGAGTCAATGTCTTTTATTTCTGTTGTCAACTTTTTCAGTGTTTCCTCTCAGAACTCATCGTATTTCCATCTATTTTAGTTAGTCAAATTGTCCACATCTGAAAGGGGGAATTGTTTAATTTATTCTTATTATAATTATTATAACCTATGGAAGAAATTTAACATTAATACAGTTTTAATAAGACAAATATGCAGGTGGAAGTCAATTAAGGGTGGTCAGATTTAGTCACCCTTTAGAAACAATTCCATTTTTTATGCCATTAAAATATTAAATAGAGTAAGAAAGCCTAATGGAGAGATAGAAAGAAAGAACCAAGGGAAAGAGAGAGAAAGAGAGAGAGAGAGATAACCAGTGAGAGAGAGAAAGAGGGAGAGAGAAAGACATTCAGTCAAAGATATATACAGACACAGTTTGAGAGACAGAATATATCTACAAACTCCAAAACTCATCTAGTAGGAAAAATCCTTGCATTACAGAATAGAGGAAATAAACAACCATGTGTTCACCATAAGTTCTCCCAGAGTCGAAAATAGAGATAACACAGAAATGAATAAAAAATTCCCACAGAGCATGAACTTTTAGGAGGGGACATTTCACCACAGCATATGTCACATAACAGATACTTAATAAATGTTAGATGACTGACTACATGAAAGATGCTATTTGGAACTTTTAATTAGTACAATTGTCCTGGGAGATAAATTGGAACTATAAGAATTATAACTACAAAAGTTATTAATGAATGTATCTCAGTATTATGCATATACTCAAAGAAGATCAAAGATAGGAAGGAAGGACCTATATTTATGAGCATTTATAATATAAGAAAAACTGTCTGGAAACATAATTGATGGCCATTAACTAGAGAATGTGTTAACACATTACAATGGATAAATGCAAAGGGATTTTATTGTGCAATAATTAAGAATCTGTTGCAGAGACAAGATGGCAGAGTAGAAGGAAGCAATGTAGCTGAGCTCCTGTCCATAAAACTCCCCTTAACAAAAACAGAAAATATACCAGATTGAATTCTGATGAAGAAATCCAGAAAAAGTCACAGTGAATTCCTTTGTCAGGCTTGGGTTAGTTTAGGGAGTCAGACAGAGTTCTGTAGAAAGTGAGGACAGAGTTATTGTAGGAGCACATCATGCACAGAGTACTCCTACCCACAGGGGTACAAAGGCAAAAGGAGGTCCCAGACCCATACCAGACGCTACAACGAGGACAGATGCCATATAGCACTTTTGTTACCCATAAATAGTTTTGGGTCACAGATCCAGCGGTGAGACCTGTTCACATGGTTGGCATACCTTCATAGACAGGACCAACTCAGTGTCCAAAAACAAAAAAAAAGGGAAGTGCAGAAGCCAGCAGCAGTGGTCTGATTTAGACTACATCAGCAGAGGGAGATCTCTGGCCTGGATCTAGCCCAGTTTGCAGAGGAATAATCAGGGCAGGAATGCCAATCCAAAGAAGAGCTTGCAGTTCTGTCATTCTGAACCAACAGAACTTCCTAGCAGGCTAATAAAGACCGAGTCCAATAGCATTCTATAGTTGCTCTGACTGAAAATCAGGTCATGTACTTGTAGAGCTAAGAACAGGGAGACAAAAATCAGACTTTGTCCTGGATCAAGCTATTTTAGGAGCACTTAACAGCCCCCAGCCTGGCCCTGATACCCTGAAATAACATAACACTCTGAATACCTGTTCATATTCATTGACCATTTATCAATTAGGCAATGGTTATGATTCTTACAAACCCAGTTCCTATATAGTTGAGATTGGGAAGGGAATTAACTATGGTATAAGAAGTAGAAAACTTTGCCCAAGGATCAAAGTCTCTAAAAAGTAGAATAAGCCAAATAGAAGTCAGTGACTCAAGAAGAAAAAAAAGACAAAAACAGAGTCAAAAAGTTGGAAAAAATAGAAGAAAATGTGAAATATCTAATAACAAAAACAATTAACCTGAGGAAGAAAAAAGATCAAGGAGGGGAAAAATGCCATTGTACTATTTGAGCACTAGGACTTATAAGAATAAACAGAGCCCATCCTCAGAGACTACAAAAAGAAAATAGACATATTTCAAGAATTCTTAAGTTAAAAGGGTCCACATCTCTTAAAACTAGATGTCAAAGTGGAAAGTGAAAGAATCCATTAATCACTTCATAAAAGAATCTACAAAACAAAAACTCCCAGGAACAGCCCAACCAAAATCCAAAACTCCCAAGTCAAAGAGAAAGTATTGGATACAGCCAGAAAAAAAAATAGTTACCAATGAGTCACAGTCAGAATGAACCACAATTTAACATTCTCCACAATAAAGGATGATATTCCAGAAGGCACAGAATATGGGCTTACAAATAATAATAACCTACATAGAAAATCTGAGTATAATGCTACAGTGGCAGGGAAGGGAGAGGGGTGTAAGGATAAACATTTTATGAAATAGAGGAACCCCAAGCATTCTTGATTAAAAGACCTGAACTGTAGAAATGTTCAAGTCAAATAAAGGAGTTAAGAGAAACATAAAAAGAAAAAAATGAATAGAAATAATAACTAACTAAATGAAGATAGATTACTTACATTCTAATATAGGGAAATGAAATGTGTATTTCCTCATCAGAGGACATCAGATCATTTATGTATCATCATCAGGGTCATAGAGGGAGTCTAAATTTTAAAAAAATCCTGGGAATAATTCTTTTAAGTGTTAATATTCTTAAAATAGTGATGTCCAAGGGATCATATATTGGGAATACCCTTTGATCCAACAATACTATTAGGTCTGTTTCCCAAAGCAATTAAAGATACCGGCAAAGAATCTACCTGTACAAAAATATTTGTGGTAGCAAAAAACTGGAAATTTAAGGGATGCCCATCAATTGGGAAATGGCTGAACAATTCCAGGATAATTCCAAGATACTCATCACAAAAAAGGACATTACCATCATAGAAGGAACAGACAGTCCAAATGCAAATTGAAACATATCATTCATTAATTAATTTCTTCCATGAAATTTTCTCTAGAGTAAGAAATATGTTTTCTTTCACATGACAAACATGAAAATTTATATTTTATGATAATATATGTACAACCTCCATCTTATTTACTTCCTTTTTATGGAGAGTATAGGGTTGGGAGAGACAGAGGTAGACAGAGAGAGAGAGAGAGAGAGAGAGAGAGAGAGAGAGAGAGAGAGAGAGAGAGAGAGAAAGAGATGGAGGGAGAGAGAGAGATGGAGGGAGAATATGGATCCAGAAATGTCAGAAAATAAATAGTAAGAAATTGTACTTATATGTAATCGGAAAAACAAAACAAAACAAAAATTAAAAAAAAACTTTAACAAAGAATGGAAAGAGTGTGAAAACAGAATCCATTTACTGATAAAGAGATAAGGGACTCAATGAAGCATCAACCTTTTTTTTAAGATGGTTGGTGTAGAAATGTTCTTTGAATGACTATATATGTTTATGATATGGTTTGCTTTAATTTTCAAGTGGGAGAGTCGTTGCAGGAAGGTAAGAAAGCAAATTGGAAAGACTTGTGAAAACTGATGAAAAACAAACTGAGAAAGTGAATAACAGTTTGTTTGATGGTAACAACAATATTACAAAATCACCAAAGTTGAGTTGTAAGAAGCCAGCTAGTCCAATCCATACATGAAAGATTGTTCACTATAACACACCCAACAAGTGGTATTCCAGCTGCTACTTAAAGTCCTCAAAATAAGAGGGAGCTACCACATCTTAATTATAGAGGACCAGTTCTATATCGACAAGGATTTGAATGACCTGAAGTGGCGTCAGATGATAAGGACAAGGAAGAAAATTGAGAACAGTAGGCCAATGGTTAGCTCATGGCTTCTCTGTCAGACAATGGGCTTGAGATTTATTTTATACAGTATTCAAAATCCATTTCACCAAAAGCACAAAGGAATTTGCACCTGCACAGACAATTAAAGATACAGAATTACCTCACATGCAAGTTTTTTCATACATAGATTAGGCCAGGATGAGACAAAGGTCCAAGGTTAAAATTTGAGACTTATTTTATCTAACATTCTATTTTAATAAAAGTTTCCATTCTTGAAAGATACGTTAAAGAATGAGCCTTTAAGATTGTGTGGGATGTGGAGTGGAAAGTACCTAGATGAATATGAAGGGTGTCTGACTCTGTCTTCTTTGAACTTGGGCTGTCTGGAAACAGATACAGGGCCAGAGCAGCTTCTGCTAATTTCTGCATTTTTCTTGGCTTAGGGAAAAGTTGCCAACTCCTTAACTTCTGGTTTACTAAAAACGTAAAGCTATCCTAGAAAATTATATTATAGCTTTCCAATAAGAAAAGGTGTGGAACATAAAAAGAGTCACGGAGAGGACTCCAGATTCTTATCTTAGATAAAACCATCCATTCTGTGTCTTGATTTTCAGGGCATAAAAATCCACGCAGGGCCTATCTGCGTTAATCTTGATGGGGTCTAGATAAAAATACCTATTAGAGACCCTATTTCTCTCAGTGGCTTCCATGGCTTCCAACACTTAATGAAACCCCTTCCTTTTTTTATACAGAAAATAATAATTAAAAAAAGAAAGAAAATTGACATATTTCAGAATGTGAATCAAAGCAGCACATAAGGGTCACTTCAATAGATCAATATGTCAGTCCAAAACCAAGGTGGCCTTACAATAATCATGTGCTTTCATTAATCAAACTTTACAATTGAGGAAACTGAGGCATATAGAGGTTACATGAGCAATAAGTGCCTGAGGTCAAATTTGAATTCAAATCTTCCTAACCACTGACCCGTTACTTTATCTATTGTACCACCTACTTGCCCTTTAGAGAGCTTACATTTATTAACATAGGTCCACTGATGATCCCAAACTATCGATCAAACTGTAGCAGAAAAAAAGATTAGATATGCAAGTGGAAGGCTATGGAGATCCTTTACATATTGGTACTCTGTTGCTATTTGCTCTTTCATAAAAATTTCTGTCTAGCTCTAACTCTAAATGCTTTCTTTTATAACCATCATACTGTGTTAAAGAATTTTTCAAATATTCTCTCATTTCATCCTCACAAGAAGCCTGGGAAGTAAATTTTGTTATGACCCCCATTTTACCCATGAGGAAATTGAGGCTTAGAAAGGTTAAATGATCTACCCAAGGTGATCTACCTAGTATATATGGGAGGCAGGATTCAACTTTTGGTCTTTCTGATTTGGTATCCAACATTCTCTCTCCTGTTCTGTCTAGCTGCCCTTTTATAAAGACCCAAATGATCAAGGGCCCACACAATTCAAGAAACCTACCCAAAGTACACTAATAGAAATAATCAAGAAGACTAGCCCAGGGAATAATACAGATGAACACTGAAAGCAAGAACATATTACTAAGTGGATAAGAGACTATCCTTAATGAAATCCTTAAATGAAATAGAGGAGAGAGACTTTGTCCAGATATAAGCTACCATTTAAATGTTTGCCTGTAGATAAAGATCCCAGGGTGAGAGAGAAAAGGTAAAATATTTTTGTTATAGATTTAAAGGATATATATGTGGTCTTTCAAACAAATCACAGGATTGAGTCAAAAATGACAACAGAGTCTACTTAAGAGTTATGTCTTCAATAAAAATTAAGGTTACATTAAATGTAAAATTTCAGTAGAAATGAATATGAAGCAAAGATGGTGAGAGGGGACCCTGCCAAGCCAGCCAGATCAGCTGAATCCACTCAGGCGATTAATGAGATTTCAAATTTTATAGCAAGATCACCCTCAAGGACCATTAATCTGGAATGGGAAAATTAAGAACAAAGTAAGCATAATGGGCCCAATTTCATTAATAATATAATTATATTAGAATAAAATATTGAATGATGTTATAATTTATCACATTGTATTAATTATATATATATATATATATAATTTTCTATCTAGCTGTGTATACATGAAGTATGTATGTACATTGAAAAAGAAACAGAGAAGGGGAGAAGAACTGTGATTTTATTTGTATAAGAATTTCTCAGGAAAGAAAACTACTTCCACCAATGTAGGTCAGCACCTTTTCTACAATTTCTTATGTTAAGGAATTACCTAGAGCAGTGGTTCCCAAACTTTTTTGTCCTACCACCCCCTTTCCAGAAAAA
>NC_058135.1:69826281-69836835 GCF_016433145.1 Gracilinanus agilis | reverse complement strand
ATTAATTATATATATATATATATAATTTTCTATCTAGCTGTGTATACATGAAGTATGTATGTACATTGAAAAAGAAACAGAGAAGGGGAGAAGAACTGTGATTTTATTTGTATAAGAATTTCTCAGGAAAGAAAACTACTTCCACCAATGTAGGTCAGCACCTTTTCTACAATTTCTTATGTTAAGGAATTACCTAGAGCAGTGGTTCCCAAACTTTTTTGTCCTACCACCCCCTTTCCAGAAAAATATTATTTAGCCCCCTGGAAATAATTTTTTTTAAATTTTAATAGCAATTAATAGGAAAGATAAATGCACCTGTGGCCATCACGGCTCCTCTGGATCGCTTCAGCACCCACCAGGGAGCAGTAGCGCCCACTCTGGGAATCACTGACCTAGAGCAAAGGTTCTCAAAACATCTTGGTCTCCCAAGCCTTTTTGGTTGTTATATTGTTTAGTTGTTCCACTTGTGACCAACACTTTGTGACCCCATTTGAGGTTTCCCTAGGGAAGATACTGAAATGGTTTGTCATTTTACATATAACGAGCCTGAGGTAAACTGGGTTAAGTGATTTGCCCATAATCACATAGCTAATAGGTATCAAGAGGCTATATTTGGACTTGAGTATCAATTTTTTTGTAATACACATCTCTGATAAAGGCCTCATTTCTCAAGTTTATAAAGATAAAAGTAATTCCTCAGTTGACAAAGGCTCATGGGATATTAACAGGTAGCTTTCAGAAGAAGAAATCAAATGCCACTTTGAAATACTACCCTAAACCTTACATATCAGAAAAGGAAAAAAAAACTTCTAGAAGTAACATGGAAAAGTGACAGTAATACACCATTGGAATTATCAACTGCTCCAATTATTCAGGAAAATAATTTAGAACTATGCACAAAGGGATAAACTGCATTCTCTTTGACCTATTGAAACACTACTAGGTCTATATGCCAAAGAGATAAAAGAAAAATGAAAAGGACCTATATGTACACAAATATTTATAGAAATTCTTCTTGGTTTGGTAAAAATTGGAAATTAGTGGTATGTCTATCAATTAGGGAATTATTGATCAAATTTTGATGTATGATTGTAAAAGGACGCTGTAAGAAATGATGAGCAGATTGTTTTCAGAAAAACCTGTGAAGATCTATATGAACTGAAGCAGAGTGAAATGAAGCAGGAAAAGGAGGTACATAGTAATAGCAATATTTCAATTATGATTAACTATGAAAGATTAAAGTATCCTGATCAACATAATGATCAAAGACAATTCTAAAGAATTCACAATGAAAAATGTTATCATCTCTGGAGGAAGAATTAATGAATTCTGAGTGCAAATTGAAATATAATTTTTACTATATTTTTCTTGCTGCTTTTTTTGCAACATGGCTAATATGTAGAGATATGTTTTGCATGATTTCACATATATAATTTATAACATATTATTTGCTTTCTTGGTGAGTGGGAGAGGAGTAAAAGTAAGGAAGAGAATTAAGTACTTAAAATCTTTTTTTAAGGATGTTAAAAAATAAATAAGTGTAAAATAAAGGGGAAAAGGAAGGAATTGTGCCTTCATGTTATTCTGAAAATAATTTTGATCCCCCCAAATCCAGCAATAGTTCTCTGAAAATCACTGACCTAGAGAACTCTGATATGCCCAATGAAATAAAGTCAACATATATTAAAGGAAAAGTTTGAACCCTGAACCCAGGTCATGCTGGCTTAAAAGTTACAAATGTATATGGAGTTTGAGGTGAAAGCAAAAATATCTGACAGGTCATTAGCATTCATCTGGTACCTTCTATCCTTCATATTGCAGCCCAGATTTTCTGAGGATATTGAAAATGTGGAAAGTAAAACAAAATAATTGAATTTACTTATAAGAAGATCAGTGGTGAACTTCAAGAACAATCTGAGTAGGGGTTACTTAGGAAGAAAGTAGATACTGAAAGAAGTTGAAATGGTGGATATAAACATCTGGGATCAAAAGCCTGTCTGCCAAGTGAGAAGAGAAATAGAATTGATGCCGAGGCCAAAATTAGAGTTATTTTGTTTATCTTGTTTATTGAGATAAGAGACAACTTTTCTTGTTGGTATACTGAGTGCAAATAGAGATGAAGTGAATGAAGTGGCTGGAGATGGGAAAAAAATAATTGAGTGAACAAGGGCCCGGGAGAAATAGAGTAGATATAAGTAAGGGATAGTTTTCAGGGAGAAAATGATTTCCTAGGAAAATAGAGATATTTCCCTCCATTTGAAAGAATGAAAGAATAAAGGAAGGTGATAAAACTTTTTGAATTAGAGAAAAACAGATTTCCTAAGGTCATATATTTAAAGAAATCTAATGAAGAAAAGTTAAATGAAATGAATAAAAATCAAATAGCTAAAACATTAGTAAAACTGTTATCCCCAAGTGATCATAAACACAATGATTCAAAGTGAAAACAGAGCCTTGTATCAGAAACCCCAGAAGTGTAAGGATTAACCTTGCACAAGTTCCATTCTAATCAAGTAGACATTGATAGTAATTTTTTCCAAGTTTTTTATTACCTTCTACCTTACCACTTATAATTATTTTCAATGGAATTTTTTGTTTTGATTTGTTTTTCCACGTTTTCCATCACATAAAATTACTAGCTATTTTACCCACATCTATGTCCTAATAATATTTTCCCAGTTTGGTAAAATTGCTCCAAATACAAAGGCAATAGTGAGACATGAAGCTAAGAACTGAAGTATTTAATCTTTGCTTAGCCTTTTAAGCTCTTTGCAGCATTTGCTGTCAGAGGCAGCTATATAGAACTTGCTGTCGGTTAACCCTGTTTGCCCCAGTTTCCTCATCTATAAAATGAGCTGGAGAATAAAATGGCAAACCACTTCAGTATCTTTACTAAGAAAACTCCAAATGGAGATCAAAAGAGTTGGACACAACAACAATAACAAATGTTGAATAATTATTGGCAAACCAGAAATCAACAACTGTAGGTACTTTTCTCAACCATATAGTTCATATTTAGCTTATACATGATATAATCTTTAGGAATTGTATTAGCATGGATCGTAAGATATCAGAAAATGATTATTGACAATTGTACCAGTATATTATCTGGGAATTTTTAAAATCTTTTTTGAAAAGGGAATTGAAAAAACTTGATGAATATTCATCTATGTTGGATATGATTAAATTATCAGTGTTCAGTTGTGATAATTTAATGTCTCACATTTGTAGGACATTCAGTTTAGCCAAAGGTTTTACTCGTAATAAATTGGTGACATAGCCATGAAAAATATCATTATCTCCACATTATCAAAGAAAAAATTATTGGAATCTTTTCTTTCTCCAGTAATGACCTGCTGAGCTATCATATAGATCTCAATGGACAGAAGGTTAAAAAAATACTTAGTCCTACATTAAAACTGACCTGTTTTATTTGTTTATTACTCAGAGCTTCTAGCAGAGTAGAGCAATGCACACTGAGCTCTGGGAAAGTTTCTCAGAGTCTAAACAAGGTCATGAGAGTAGACCTGTATCTCGATGAGAATAGGTCCAATAAATTTTTTTCAGTGATGGGTTGAAGCAACTGTTCTTAGTTCTGCTTTCCTTCTACCACCTCAATGAATTACAATCACAAAGTGTAGATCATGGAGTGAAGATAACAGATAATACCTTGCTCCCCATCAATCAGTGTCCTAGAACTCAAGGTAAAGCAATGAAAATTGGTGAAACATCAGTGACAAACATTAAAGACAAAACATTTTCTTCATAAAAAGGAGAAGCTGAGAAGCCATCATTGTTGTTGCCCCTCTCATACACTGATATTATACTGAAAGAGTTGACCTACTTCTAGAAAAAGACTAAATACTAGTAATATGGCAGCTTATTTAGCCTTTCTTGGATGTATTTAGAGAATATCCTTTTAAAAAAAATCTCATTAAATACATATTTTGTGGAAGGACACCCTTTTTGTTTCTTTTCATAGGCAATAGTTTATCACAAAGGTCACCAGTTTAGAGAGCCATTTCCTAATAAAAGTAGCAATTAAAATGAATAGGAAATTTTGATTAAATCTCTTGCTTATTTCAATAAAGATCTAAGGACCTAGAAAGTAGTGTTAATTCAGTTAATTAGTGAGATCTTGAATTATTTAAAAAATTCCTTAAATTAATATTTAATTTCTTAATTTTGTATTATGTGATTTTATAACTCAATTTTCATAGGCTTGTGTTTGGAAGTTTTACTTTTGAATTTTAATATTTTTTTGGCTGGAAGACCTTCATTTGATGTGTGGGGAAAGAGTAATTCCGAGTGACTAGAACTATCCTTTTATTTGTTTGTTTGTTTGTTTTTTATTTTAAACCCTTAACTTCTGTGTATTGACTTATAGGTGGAAGATTGGTAAGGGTAGGCAATGGGGGTCAAGTGACTTGCCCAGGGTCACACAGCTGGGAAGTGTCTGAGGCCGGATTTGAACCTAGGACCTCCTGTCTCTAGGCCTGGCTCTCAATCCACTGAGCTACCCAGCTGCCCCTAGAACTATCCTTTTAGAGAAATCTGATCCCTTCCTTTTTATCTAATTATGAAATGTACCAATGGCTAATTAGACAAGTTATAAAATGTCTTGTGTTTGGAAGATGTCATTTAGTGATTTACACACTATGCTGGCAATTCTGATATCTTATCACCCAGATAGCTGAATGCATGAACTTCTTGTACCGAATTGATGAGCTGTTTGTTAAAAATATCCATCTTTTATTTGTGGTTTAGAGAGGTCAAGAGCAGAGTGATTAGCTAAATAGAAAGAGAGAGGATGATGGGCACTTGTTTAGGTACCTGTTGTGGGTCACCAAGAATATTAAAATAGTAGTCCTACAATCCTCCTGGAAAGTGAAATTTGTGATTGCTTTTAAAAACTATGGATTCTCTAGCCCAACTATCAATAATATGGAATTAGGGCTTAATCAATGATACATGTAAAACCCAGTGGAATTGTGTGTCAGCTAAGGGAGGGTTTAGGGGGCTTTGGGGAGAGGGAAAGAACATGAAACATGTAACTAGGGGAAAATATTCAAAAGAAAAATAAGCAAACAAATAAATAAATACTCATTTGATTGGGAAAAAAAAACAAAACAAAACTATAGATTCTCACTATTCCTATAGGTTGCTAGATTAAGAGCTGTTATAGACCTTACAGGTCATTGAACCTCATCTTTCATTTTACAGATGAGGAAACTGATACCAGAGGAAGTAATTCTGACTAATCCTAGCCCCCACTGCCTAATGGCCAAATATGTTTTTCACATTTGAGTTCCCTCTTAGAATAGTGCCTCTAGTAACCTGAAGAAGGTTGGAATATTTAGGCTTCCTGTAAGGGGTTCTAGCCATGGTGTTCCCTCTGATTCAAGAAGTTTATTTTCCTGAAGTTCCTTTTGCCATTGATAGTAAGATTAGTTTTTTACAAAGAAATATTTACATCAAAGAGTATAATCATAAATATATAGCTTTATTCCCCATGCATATCTACAGAACACACACACACACACACACACACACACACACACACACACACACACACACACACATCTATAACACCTAAACATCCATCTCTGGGGAGGCCAAGAGCATTAGTTTCTTAGCTTAGTCCCTGGTACCCTGGTTAATCTGGGCTTCTCTGCCAGGCAGAATGACTGCAATATCCTGCCTGTATTCCTTGGTCCTAAAGGCACCATGGCTAGAACTCCTGGTTCTGGGGGGAATCACTGCCAGGATCTGCCTAAAACTGTGAGGACGAGATTCTATAAATAGAAACCATTGCCAGCCTGGTTCTGGTGGGAATCCCTGTCAGCACCTCCTGGGAGGGTTAGATGAAACAAAACAGAAACAAACAACACAGGTCCATTTCTTGGATCAAGGTAAAAACAGGGGTGAACCTTCACCTCCCGTGACCTCCCTACCCCAAATCTGCTTCAGTTCATACTTTCCTTGCTGGGAATAAACTGTAATCGTCATCTTTTGGCCACAGTGGGAAAGAACATGCTGGCAGAAGAGAGATTGTTTCAGTGTGGCAAGTTTGAAAAGATGTATCCTGTTATCAATGCAGCCAAAGAAAAGAAATAGTCACTGATAAGAAAAAGCAGGTTGCATTAGGAGATGCAGGTATAGCCAAGTCAAGCTCCTTATAGATCTAAACCATGCCTAGAGAGGACAAGTGACTTGCCTAGGGTCACACAAATAGTCCAGCAGTAATATAAAAAAAGGCAAAAAGACAAACTTTTCCCTCAAAGAACTCACAAACGAATGGGTTACAACACATAAAAAAGCTGAAGATGGAAGAAGGGTAGGTATACAAAGTGGAAGCTTCATGAAGTCAAGAGGAAACAAAGAGATGGCTGACCTGGGTTCCCTCTGGAAATAGAGAATCTGAGAGTAGAGAATGTCTGCAACAAGATGCACATCCAAATCTTCTCAACTCGAAGTTCAGTATTTCTAGCCACTGTACAAGCTGATTCTTGCTTTGAGATCAATTAGGGGAAATGTAGCTAATAGAATTATTATTGTCTTCTTGATAGATGCTTTGATTGTCCTACAATATGTTTCCATAGTTATTTGGGGATTTATTTTCTGTAAGGAGTCTATAGAAACTTGTGATCCAAAGTTTGTTTCTCCATGTAAGAATTCAACTGACATCACTACAGAGCTGTGCATTTTCAGCAAAAAGTTACTTTTTAACTTGTTTGAACAGGACTTTATGAAATGTTGAGTCTTTCTTCTCTGAGATGAGGTTGGTCTAATCACATTCACAAAGCATTTCATTGCCCGGTTGTCCAAACACCCAGGGACCCAAGTTCCCAAAGGTTTTCAGACCAGCAGCTTCATCAATCATTTTGACATCTCCCGGTCTGATCGGGGACCCATAAAAAGTTGCATTATAGATGAAAAAAATAGGTCAGTAGAAAACAGTGAAGGATGAAAACTTCGTATTGCCAACATACAGTCTACATACTTGGGTTTTTTAAGCATCAACGGAAAAGAAAAAGAATAAATTAAGAAAATTTGACAGATAAGAAGTGAAAAAGAAATTAACTCTTTTAAAAAAAGTTTTTTAACCGAATACTTAAAATAAAACTACATATCTTATTAAACCTATGATTTTGGTCAATCATTCTTTATATATAATATAACTAGGTGTGTTATTTAAGTATTATATTGTATATATGTGTATATATGGATATTTATTTGTACTTTTAATTTATTTTACATTATATATGAATATCATATATATATATATACATATGTAAACCTCAAATTTAAACTCAAGAAGATTGTATTGTTTCAGATTCCATTTTCTAATTTAATGTTTATATGTGTATATATCACATACACATATGTTTGTGTGTATATATGCACATATGTATTAATAACTTTTTAAGTTGTTTCAAATACGCACTGTGTAAACCTGGGCAAGTCACTTAACTGTATTTACCTCTATTTCCTCATCCCTGATAGGGAAATGGCAAACTACTCCAGTAACTCAGCCAAACAAACCCCAAATGGGGTCACAAAGAGTCAGATGACATGAATGAAAAATGGCAACAGCAACAAAATTTTTTTTGTCCAACACATAAATGGCCAATGAATAGATGTGAATGTTATGGAGAAAATAGTATAATGAGAGGCAGAAACCCTAGTTTCCAGTCTTGACCCAGTTGTTCTATAAACATGTTACTTAACCTCTCAGATTCAGTTTTCTTACCGGGAATATGTGGAGTTAGAGTTAGACTAGATGATCTCTAAAATCCCTTCCATTTTCCAAATAATCATCAAGTGTCCCACAGCACTAGTAAAACATCCAATGTATTAAATTTTTAAAATTCTATTAAAAACAACAACAACAAAAAAAAAAAACAAATGAAGTGAGGTTTAAAACATTTTGGATGAGACTTGTATGACATTTCATTGCCTGGCCAAGATGTCACATCTATGGAATTGGCTAATTATAATAGTTTACCAAGTTTTCAAGTTGAAATGTGGTAAAGCTAAAAGAGTCATCAAGGCAGTATCAGATACTATGGAGATACAATTTATAAATTTGTTGACCTAGTTTGCAAATAATAAAAAAATTAAGGAATAGTTTATGAAAATGGAAACTTTAAAAGCATTCAGGAAAATAATTTAACACAAATTGCTGATAAAAGTTCCTTTTGTAGCTCTGCTCAAAATTAACTGAAACAAGTGAGCCACACATTGATTGCTGCTCCATTGGGAGAACATTTTGGACAATCCCTTTCCTTAACCATCATTATACATGATTGAAGAATGATCTTTTATAGTGGAACTTAATGAATGTGTGACCACAGGCAGCACATTTATCTCTTACATCTCTGAATCTTAGCCTCCTCATCAAAAAATGTAGATACATAGACTCCTACATCATAAGGTTGTTTTAAGATAAAATTGAAATTAAAGAACTTTGCAGCCTTTTAGGCTCTGTATTAATTACTGTTAATATTGTTATAATCATCTAGCTGATATGATGGATAGAACATTTTTTTTTAAAACCCTTACCTTCCGTCTTGGAGTCAATACTGTGTATTTGTATTGGCTCCAAGGCAGAAGAGTGGTAAGGGTAGGCAATGGGGGTCAAGTGACTTGCCCAGGGTCACACAGCTGGGAAGTGTCTGAGGCCAGATTTGAACCTAGGACCTCCCGTCTCTAGGCCTGATTCTCAATCCACTGAGCTACCCAGCTGCCCCCTGATGGATAGAACATTTTTGAAGTTAGGAATACTTGAATTCAAATCTGGCTCAGACATTCACTTGTTAGCTGTAACCTTATTGACCTTGAGCAAGTCATTTAACAGCTCTCACCAACATCTATAAAATGAAGCTACTAATAACACCTACCTCCCAGGGTTATTTTGAGGATCAAATAAGACATGCAAAAAATGCTTTGTAAACCTTAAACCACTATATGAATGTTTATTATTATAAGTATTAACATTACTGCCCTTGTTACAACAAAGGAGAGAATATTTTCTTCAGTGTCTATTTTACTTTATAAAAATTGTTTGATAAACTATAATTTAACATGATCTGATCATTACTGGCAGAGTATCTTTGTTGTTGCAATAATCAAGTCTATTTAAGGTCTGTCAAACTCTCTCTCTCTCTCTCTCTCTCTCTCTCTCTCTCTCTCTCTCTCTCTCTCTCTCTCTTTCTGTATTTCTCTCTTTTTCACTCGCTCACTATTCTTAGTGTAGATATGACTTGAAGTATTTCATTCCAAATTAACTGTCAACCCATGACAACATCTGGTCTCTCTATTATGTTGGACTGAGTTAGTGGAGGAAATCCTTATGTGTTTAGGGTCTTTGCTTCTGATACAGGAGCACCATGGAACTTCCATAAATGATTTTTGTATAAATCTATATAAATTTGGTATGCACTTAAAAAAAAGAACCCAATGCATTACAGCTGCTGCTCTCTATATGGGGCCATATTGGGATTAAAAAGAAATTTGGGGAGTTGTTTTCTTTTTAAACTAGCATGTTTTTTCTAAGGTGGAAAATAGTTCCTTCTCCTTTAAAAAAAGATTATTCTGGATTTTGTAGTCACCTTTCCTGAAAACTAGAAGGCTTATAGGGACATTATCATATATTCTGCTGTGAGACCAGAGGGAACAGGGGTGGTACAATGGGGTAAAACATTGAAAAATATCCTAGGCTCAAAAGAGAAACTTGAGAGCCAATTTTTTTAAGTTATCAGACTATGAGGAAAACAGATCCTAGGAGGAACCTAAAGTATGGTCAAGACTGAAGGTCAAATGCTTTTGATTTAGTGCTTATTTTAATTCTAGTTAAAGTTTTCCTGACATTTTCCTAAGATAATACAAATTGTGCTTGTTTCTGAAAGAAACACAATCTTCCTCTCCTGTCTGACTACACAATCATTGCTTGTGGGCTTATCTATTAATAGAGTGACTTGAGTTACTATCACTCTGTCTCCTCTCAGCTTTGACTTTGCCATATTGATCTGCAAAATGGTCTTTCCAAGGACAATGGCATCATTAATTGCTAAGTGATCTGCAAAACAATTAGGGACCTCCAGGTTGTTGTACACACAGATGATCTGAGCTGTCTACCTAATCAGACACGGTTGTAGCTATCTGTGGACCTGATTGGGCTGCTCAGAAATGCCTTCCACATCTGTCACTTTCACAGTTCTCACAATAACGCATGCCATGGCTTATAATTCCATAGTCTCCATTGCTAAGAAATCTTTGAAAAGGTTCCTTTGTGCATTTATTTGTTGCTGTTGCTGTGTGTGTGTCTATGTCTGTATACGTGTCTGTGTGTAGTTCCATAGTTCTTTAGAGAGGTCTCAATTCATATCTGAAACCAGGAAATCAATCAAAAGCCCATGAATATAAGAAAAAGATTTAATTCAAAACTTTGGCAAAAGGAATAAGGAAGTAACAAAAAACAAATAATATTCGAAGGCACAAATTTGGACCAACATAATTTTAAAGAGAACCATGATATGTGTGTGTGTGTGT
>NC_058135.1:69760087-69821345 GCF_016433145.1 Gracilinanus agilis | reverse complement strand
CCAATCATGTCCTCATCAACCCATGTATTCAAGCAGTTGATTTTCTTCTGTGTTTCCTCTCCTTCAGTTCTTCCTCAGAATGTGGCTAGCGCTCTTTACCATAAGACCCCCAGAATTGTCATAGGTCATTGCATTGCTGCTAGTTCAGAAGTCCATTACATTCTATTTTACCACAGTATATCAGTCTCTGTGTACAACGTTCTTCTGGCTCTGCTCCTTTCGCTCTGCATCAATTCCTGGAGGTCTTTCCAGTTCACATGGAATTCCTCCAGTTTATTATTCCTTTTAGCACAATAGTATTCCATCACCAGCATATACGACAATTTGTTCAGCCATTCCCCAATTGAAGGGCATGCCCTCTTTTTCCAGTTTTTTGCCACCACAAAAAGCGAGGCTATGAATATTTTCATGCAAGTCTGTTTATCTATGATCTCTTTGGGGTACAATCACAACAATGGTATGGATGGATCAAAGGGTAGGCATTCTTTTATAACCTTTTGAGCATAGTTCCAAATTGCTATCCAGAATGGTTGGATCAGTTCACAACTCCACCAGGAATTGCATCAATGTCCCAATTTAGCCACATCCCCTCCAACATTCATTACTCTCCTCTTCTTTCATTTTAACCATTCTACTAGGTGTGAGGTGATACCTCAGAGTTATATTGATTTGCATTTCTCTAATTTTTAGAGATTTAGAGCACTTTCTCATGTGCTTACTGATAGTTTTGATTTCTTTATCTGAAAATTGCCTATTCATGTTTCTTGCCCATTTATAAATTGGGGAATGGCTTGATTATTTATACAATTGATTTAATTCCTTGTATATTTGAGTGATTAGACCCCTGTCAGAGTTTTTTGTTATAAAGATTTTTCCCAATTTGTTGTTCCCCTTTGGATCTTGGCTACATTGTTTTGGTTTGTACAAAAGCTTTTTAGTTTTATATAATCAAAACCATTTAATTTACATTTTGTAATTTTCTCTAACTCTTGCTTGGTTTTAAAATCTTTCCTTTCCCAGAGATCTGACAAGTATACTATTCTGTGTTCACTTAACTTATTTATAGTTTCCCTCTTTATATTCAAGTCGTTCGACCATTCTGAATTTATCTTGGTGTAGGGTGTGAGATGTTGATCTAAACCTAATCTCTCCCATATTGTTTTCCAAATTCCCCAGCAGTTTTTGTCAAATAGTGGAATTTTGTCCCAAAAATTGAGCTCTTTGGGTTTATCATATACTGTCTTGCTAATGTCATTTACCCCAAGTCTATTCCACAGATCCTCCCTTCTCTCTTAGCCAGTACCACACCGCTTTGATGACTGCTGCTTTATAGTATAGTTTAATATCTGGTACTGCTTGGCCACCTTCCGTCACATTTTTCCCATTATTTCCCTTGATATTCTTGATTTTTTGTTATTCCAAATGAATTTTGTTATAGTTTTTCCTAACTCAGTGAAAAAAGTTTTTTGGTAGTTTGATAGATATGGTGCTAAATAGGTAAATTATTTTGGGTAGAATGTTCATTTTTATTATGTTAGCTCATCCTACCCATGAGCAATCAATGTTTTTCCAATTGTTTAGATCTAGTTTTAATTGTTTGGAAAGAGTTTTGTTGTTTTTTTTTCGTATAATTGCTGTGTTTGTTTTGGTAGATAGATTCCTAAGTATTTTATATTATCTAGGGTGATTTTAAATGGTGTTTCTCTTTCTACCTCTTGCTGCTCTAATGTGTTGGAAATATATAGAAATACTGATGATTTATGTGCATTTATTTTTTATCCTGCAACTTTACTAAAGTTGTTGATTATTTTTACAACCTTATTAGTTACTTCTCTAGGATTTTTTAAGTAGACCATCATATCATCTGCAAAGAGTGATAGCTTAGTTTCCTCATAGCCTGTTTTAATACCCTCAGTTTCTTTTTCTTCTCTAATTGCTACTGCTAATGTTTCTAGTACAATGTTAAATAATAGAGGAGATAATGGGCATCCTTGTTTCACTCCTGATCTTATTGGGAAGGCTTCTAATTTATCCCCATTGCATATGATGTTTGTTGATGGTTTTAGGTATATACTGTTTATTATTTTTAGGAAAGGATCTTCTATTCCTATACTTTCCAGTGTTTTCAATAGAAATGGATGCTGTATTTTGTCAAAGGCTTTTTCAGCATCTATTGAGATAATCATGTGATTTTTGTTAGTTAAACTGTTGATATGGTCAATTATGTGGATGGTTTTCCTAATGTTGAACCATCCTTGAATTCCTTGTACAAATCCCACCTGATCATGGTGGATGACCTTCTTAATTACTTGCTGGAGTCTCTTTGCTAATATTCTATTTAAGATTTTTGCATCTATGTTCATTAGGGAGATTGGTCTTTAGTTTTCTTTCTCTGTTTTTGATCTACCTGGTTTTGGAATCAGTACCATATTTGTGTCATAGAAGGAATTTGATAGGACTCCTTCTTTGCTTATCATATCAAATAATTTGTATAGTATTGGGATTAGTTGCTCTTTGAATATCTGATGGAATTCACTTGTGAATCCATCAGGGCCTGGTGATTTTTTCTTAGGGAGTTCTTTGATGGCTTGTTCAATTTCTATTTCTGATATGGGATTATTTAGGTATTCTATTTCTTCTGCTGTTAATCTAGGCAATTTATATTTTTGTAAATATTCATCCATATCTCCTAAATTGTTATATTTGTTGCCATATAATTGGGCAAAATAGTTTTTAATGATTGCTTTAATTTCCCCTTCATTAGAGGTGAGGTCTCCCTTTTCATCTTTAATACTGTCAATTTGGTTTTCTTCTTTCCTTTTTTTATTAGATTGACCAGTACTTTGTCTATTTTATCTGTTTTTTCAAAATACCAGCTTCTAGTCTTATTTATTAATTCAATAGTTCTTTTACTTTTGATGGATCCTTTCAATGTCTATATTGCCCTCTTGTTGCTTCAGGGCAATTTTGCTGAATAATTTCCTTTAGTATGGAGTCCAAATTTCTATTAATTTCTGCTTTTTCAGGAAGACCAATGATTTTCAGATTGTCTCTTCTAGACCTGTTTTCTTGATCTGTCAGTTTCTCATTGAGATATTTCATGTTTCCTTCTATTTTCTCAGTCTTTTGACTGTTTTATTTGTTCTTGCTGTCTTGATAGATCATTGGCTTCTACTTGCCCAATTCTTGTCTTTAGAGACTGGTTTTCTGATATAAGTTTTTGATTTTTCTTTTCAGTTTGGTCTGACCTGTTTTCCAGCTGTTTAATTTTAGTCTCCAATTTGCTTTATTAATTCTTTTGATTTGGGGGCATCTTTTTCTAATTGCCCAATTCTAGCCTTTAGAGACTGGGTTTCCTTTTCAGTCTGGTCATTTCTGATCTTTTATTTACTTGCTTCACTTTCCAAATGTGAAATTCTGCCTTTTAAACTGTTATTTTCTTGCCAGATCTCTTCCATCTTTCTCATGATCTCAGATTTGAACTCTTCCAGACCTTGTGACCCGTTTTCATTGTTTTGGGAAGGTTTGGATATGGTTACTTATTTGTTCTCTTCTGCTGTTTGCTCTTTTGTCTGGATTTTTTCTGTGTAAAAAATTGTCGAGTGTTAAAGGTTTTTTCTTTTTCATCTTTCTCTTCCGGTTTTCCTTATGATTCTGGCCTGCCATTGTAAGCTAGGTGCCCTCTCAGCTTTATGTTCACGCCCAGGATCTGGCTGCGCTCTTTAGGCTCCTGAGTTGTCAAGTCTAGTTGTTCTGGGTCAAGCCTCCTGGTGGTCTCCTTGCTCGTTCTTCTGCCTGAAGCTCCTTTAACAGTCTCAGGGAGCTGCTTCCGCAGTCAAGCACCTCTCTGCACTGGGTCCCCACTCAAGGTCCCCTCCTGCACTCAAAATCAGCTCCTTTGTCCGCACCTTAGCCCGTGCCTGTGTCAGCCCCTTCGCCTGTGCCTGGGCTCAGGGTCTGTGTTCAGAGTTCGTGAGTTCTTTAGCCTCTTGGGGGGGGGGGGTCTTAAGTCTTGCTGCTCTCAGGAACAAGCCATGGTGAGCTGCCAGCGACTTAATGGGTGCCCCAAGCTTGCTCTGACTCTTGTGCGCTGGCTTTGGCGTTGTAGGTGGTGTGGGGTGCGGGAGGGGGTTCCTTTGCTCATGTTTTCTTGAGAGCCATTTCACCCCTTTATAGAATGGAAATGCCCGGATTCCACATACCTTCGATGCTGCGCCCTGTTGTGGGGTCCCTTCTTTCCTCTGGATTAGTTTTTATGTCTTCTTGAGGAGTCCTATATGCGTGGGTTAGAAGAGGTCAAGCAGCTTGTTTTTACTCTGCCACCATCTTAACCCAGCTCCCCCCAAGAATACATTTCTATAAGACTAAAACATTTGGAAGAAAAGGGGAAAATCCACTTAATTATACATATGATTTCTTCCATGAAATCTTACCATTTAGATGACTTGCAGTTTCTGAATATCTCCATACTTGCTATGATGATGACAATTCATTTTGTGAAATACTTTTTGAGTATTTTCTCTTTTGGCAAGGAAGGTATGTTTCAGAATAGGTGAGTGTAGAAAGTCGTCAAAGTAACTAAAGAAGCTTTGAATGTCATTTTAGAAAATTCCCCAAAAAAAGTAAAGCAGAAAATTACAAACCAAATCAAGTTGAGAAAAACTTAGAATCATGCCATCTTGAATTCTAGAATGGTTGAAGAAATAAATGTATTTGGAATTAGAAGTGTATGACCTTAGGAAAATTATTTAATCTTTCTAAGCCTCAGTTTCCTCATTTCTAAATTGAGGTGATTAGAATAGAGCTCTATGTTCTTCCAGCTGTAAATCTAAAAAGCATTTATTAAGCATCTATTATATGGTATGGTCTGGAGAAAATAAAAGAGGCTAGACTGTTGCTTAGTTAAGAATGATACACAGCTCACATGCTTAGTATTTTATTAACATTCTCCAACATTAATCCTTTAATAACTGGTCCCTCCTATATCATCATGGAAAGAAGGAAAAATGATGTGGTCCTACTATCCAAGTATTTAAAAGAACCAAAGAACTAATTCTAACTTATTTTATGGATACTCCCAGAAGAAATTATGGAATGAAATGAACAATAATGGAACACAATAGTATTATTAAATATGAGGGAAAACAGATCAATCTAAGTATTAAATTAATTACCAATATGAGCAGTATGCAAATTTCACTGAACTTGCATAATTATAGTGATTCAACTTCACATTATTATTTGAAAGAAGTAGTAATAGAATTTGTATCTCAGGACTACACAGTCAGAGTATTCCCCTAACCTCATGCATGTAGCTTTCCAAGAATTTCAAATGAACCAGGTGTGAACAGATACACGTTTGTGAAAAAAGTAATAAAATGAACAATAATTAAAAGCATCATTATAATCATTGACGTAGGAATGTGATTGAGTAAAAAGGGACTAAAGAAATGCCATTTGGGAAAAATACAGTAATATCTTGGGGAAAATTGAATTGAACATAGAACCAATCAAAGGATAATTTATTTCCAGGGAAAAATATAAAAAGCCAGGAAGTATTCACATGGAACTCACAAAGGAATTCGATGCCAGGAACTCTAATGATAAACTCACTGATGATGACTGAGATATAGATGGATAGATAGATAGATAGATAGATAGATAGATAGATAGATATAGATATGTAGACATAAATACATTTATGTATCTTTTATAGAGAGATCTCATATATATACAATGATTTAAGTAACAAGGGTAAAAGTGGGTTATATAGGAATTGGGAAATTAACAATTTTTGCCATTTATTTTGGAAGAATTGTGTACAAGAAAACTTAAGAAGTTCTATCTTGAATTTGTGGAACTACAATTAGGGAGTTCAAAGATAAAGGATATTTACATATTCTTTTGAAATGAAATTGTTGCTAGACAAAATATACTTGTTTACTTTCAATAACAGTACAATATTTAAAGTTACTCAAGTAAAATATTAAACATCTTTGAAGGAAAGATTAAGGAATGGGACCTTTCCAATCTGGTTTCAATAAACTATTTTTTTCTCATACAACACATTTCCTTTTTCTACTCTGTGGGCTTTCTCTAGCTGTTTCTCATGCCTGGAATTTTTACATCTGTATTACCTCTGATTCTGAGAGGCTTTCTAGTCTCACCTGAAATCTTTTCTTCTATAAGAAGTCTTTTTTGGTCTGGTTTAATGCTAGTGCCTATTCTGTTAAATGATCTTCAATTTCTCTTGAACATTTCTTATTTGTACATGATTTTATTTTTTTCTTTTATGTTCTCTTTCCCAGTTGGCTATGGGTTATTTAAGGGAATTGCCTTTCTTTTTCCTTTTTTTTTTCCTCTTTTCTCTAAGGCATCATTTTCTTTTTAATTTAATTGATTATTTTTAACAATTACATGTAATAACACATTTTCATGCAAGTTTTCCTACGTTATGTGATCAAGCATCTCTCCCTCTCTCTCTTGCCTTCCCCCTCCCCATGTAGGTCTGTGATTTGATCTGGGTTATATATGTGAAATGGACTTTCTTGGATTTTTTTTTCCTTTGCTTTTCTTTCTATCTCCAACACAGTATGTGACACATTATAGGCATTCAGTACATTCTCATTAACTTACCATACCTTTTCAATTTCTCTTTATACTCCTCATGTTTTATAATTAATCCACATAGTATACGTGGACAATCTCTGAGATTTTTGAAGGGACAGGAAAAAAAAAGGCATTTTCCCATCTGTGGGTGTAGATATATGCTATTATCTTTCACTTTATCATCTTACAGGCTGTGTAATCCTAGGCAAGCCACTTATTTAATCCTTTCTAAAATGATGGGTGACCTCTTAATACATGGATCCTATGAGCCACATTTCTGGAAATTCTGCATACCTTTTAAGTCCCACCTCAAATACCACTTTACTCATCAAAGTATTTTTTAATTCTCCCTGGCATACATTGCTTCTCCTCACTATGAACTCCCAGGATATTTTCTTTTTTATATTTTTATGCTTTTATGCAATTTTATTTATTCTGTATTTTATTTATTTCATTAAACTTATCAGCTCTTAAAATCTTGAGGCATAAAATGAATGTTATCGTTACATATTCTGTAATCCCTTAAACACATTTTCTGATTTTTAATGTTGAAGAAAATGGTGGCAAAGAGAAGCTGAAATATACATTTTATACATTCATGAAGGTTTTTTTTTAATTTGATTAATTCCATGCCTATTGCAGAATTTGGAGATTCTGTCTCCCATTCCCAATAATTGCAGCTAATAATAGCTGCAATATTCAGCTATGAATGTTATAGCCAATCTCTGGCAACCAAATTATCTCAAAAAAACATCAACATTTTGCCAGGCTTGTTAAGCTCCTAATGAGGACACCAGCCATTAATTTAACAAGCAAGACATTAGGTTGGGAATAGGACTGTCAACATTGACAAAAGCCTCTAATTTCCTTATCATTGTTGAACATTCATCATCAATTACATATGCATTGAGAAGATACTTGGGAAAGCCTCCTTAGCTAATAAAAAATAAATAAGCAGAGAGGAGAGAGGATTGAGAGATGAGGAGAAGGAAGAGACTTGTGTCCATTTGTATATATTTTTTTTATTTTTTGCACAGATTATTCATTGTTAACCTTGATCAAAGTTATTGAGCATTTCTTTCTTTAAAAAGTAGCTAGAAAGTTCAAATAATAAAAAAAAATTAAATTGTTAACAGAGCAATAATAATGACTTTGGAAGCAATTTAAAATGACAAGATAACTTTAAGTGATGAAAAAACAGAAAACTGCTAACAAGCTCAGTGAGTGGTACCAGCCATTATCTTTCTCTGATACCCAAATACTGGAGTGATAAAAGGAATAATAATTCGGTCAAATAAAGAAATAATCTGATGATTCAGTAAGATAGGCATCTAGTTTGATTGGCATGTAGGAGAAATCAGGAAGAGTGAAGTTCAAGAAAGAAAAGGGAAAGTGGGAAAAAATTGAGAGTGGTAGAATAATATTTATGGAAGAGTAAAAGATATATGTCAGATAAATTAGATTTGATTTTCAGCTTCAGGGATTCATAGCTCTTTCTAATTTGCAATAATTCGTATAACCTGCATAGTGAGAGGTTTGGCTAACATGGCTTTGAATTCATAGCTCCTACACAGCTAGGTGGCATAGTAGATAGAATGTGGAGCTTGGAGTCTTAAGACTCTTCTTCCTGAGTTCAAATCTGACTTCAGACACTTATGAGCTATGTGACCCTTTGTGAGTCACTTCATCTTATTTACTTCAATTTCCTCATCTGTAAAATGAGCTGGAGAGGGAAATGACAAAGCACTCCAGTATCTTTGCCAAGAAAAGCCCAAATGGGGTCAAGAAGAATTGGACTTGACTGAACAGTCAATCAAAGCAACCTTTCCCTCTTGAAAGGCTCTGCTAATATCTTCAGAAAAAAGTCTTTTGTTAATGAGAAGACAAGACTGAGACAACTGAATAATAGCAACAATAAGAAAATAACTCTACGGATATAAAAATCCACATTTTTATCTTGGTCCAGATCTGTATTCCCTGTCTGTAAAGAATCCCTTCTCTACAGAAGCTCCTTTACTGATTAAGTTGAGGAATTCATTTGCAACAAGCAATCTTAGGGACTTGCCTGAGGCACTAAGAGGTTATCTGACCTGCTGCTCAGCATCACACACCCAGGATATTTCAAATATATTTGAAGCCAGGTGATCCTTGGGTAGCTAGGTGGCACAGAAATGCACCAAATCACCAAATCTGTAGTAAAGATAGATCTGATTTCAAAAGTCGCCTCATATCTTTACTAACTGTGTGACCTGGGGCCATTTTTTAATTATAATTTTTTATTTTTTTATTTTCATTTTGAATATTTTCCCCTAGTTACATGTTTCATGTTCTTTCCTTCTCCCCCAAACCCACCACCTCCCCATAGCTGACTCACAATTCCACTGGATTTTACATGTGTCATTGATCAAGACCTAATTCCATATTATTGATAGTTGGACTAGAGTTATTATTTAGCGTCTACATCCCCAATAATTTCCCCATCAGTCCATGTGTTCGAGCAGTTGTTTTTCTTCTGTGTTTCTACTCCCACAGTTCTTCCTCTGAATGTGGCTGGTTTTCTTTCTCATAAGTCCTTCAGCCTTGCTCTGGATCCAAGATATGCCTCAGTTTTCTTGGCTGAAAAATGGGAAAATAATAAAAGCACCTATCTCCCAGAGTTGTTGTGAGGATCACATGACATCTAAAGAAAAAGTGCCTGGCACATAGTCAGTGATACATAAATTCTCATTATTATTATTATTTTCCCTGTTATTACTATGTGACTCTAAAGTTGACTCTTAAGCTATCACTGTGCATATTATCCTCACCAAAGGGCAGTATAATATAGTGGTTAGGTTACTGGGTTTCTAGACATAAAGATCTAGAAATGAAAATGGCCCCTAACATTTATTGACTGAGTCTAAGGAAGCCACTTAACCTCTATGAGGCTCAGTTCCTCAACCATAAATTGGGCATTATAATAGCATCTACCTCACAGAATGATTGGTGGGAGCAAATGATATAACATATATGAAATGCTTTGCAAACCTTTAAGTGCTATTTGAATGCCAGCTATTATTATAAGATAATAAATTACCCTCATATGCACACATCCATATCTTTATTAAGTCTTATTCTTTGGGCATCCCTATGCACAAGAGATTATTTCTGGAGGAAAATGAAAAAAGGAAAACATTGCATTAAATTTATTCCCTGAAGAAAAGACAATCTAAGGTCCAAATGTAACTTGATGGTGCACTTATTCATAATAGAAGCCCAAATGCTTAAAATCACAGAAATTTTCCTAATCAATAGTTTGAAGCAAAACTAAATATCAAAGAACATTGTGAACACTCTAGCATGCCATATGAAAGGAGTATTAGCCCCCAATTCCTTGAGAAACTCTAGTTCATCTCTCAGTGCCCTTGAAGGAGTACATGCAAATAGGCAGCTCAAGCTTGGAAAGGGGATTTGAGACTTGATTGACCCTCTTAAATCCCCCTGAGAGCTGAAATCCCTTTGCAAACAATAATTAATTAAATCTCACAGTAGTCCTTGAAAACTCTACTGCCCCTATTTCTAAAGGGGCAAAACATTTCAGGAAACTGAATAAAACCAAAGACCAGCAGTATCTTGTAGTGGAATGAAGCACCCTCCCCGCAAGTACTGGATTTGGAGGCAGAGGACATGGCTTTGAATCTCTGTGATGGAAGGTACAGAGGGCTAGAATGTTGCAGCTTGAGCTATCTTCTACAGGAAATCTTTATTGATCCCCCAGCTGTTAGTGCTCTTTGTCTCAAATAGTCAACTACTTCACATGTATCTACATTCATCTTTTTTATATTTATTTCATGCATATTTACACATAAGCTTGTGTCCCCAATTAAATTGTAAATTCCTTTCTGGTAGGGATTGTTTCATTGATTGTATTTGAATTCCCAGTACCTGGAACATTTTACTTGTTATTCTGTCATTTTTTCAGTCATGTCTGATTTTTTGTGACCCCATTTGGGGATTTTTTAGCAAAGATACTGCAGTAGTTTACCACTTCCTTCTCTGGATCAATTTAGAGATGAGGAAACAGAGGCAAATAGGGTCAAGGGACTTGCCTAGTATCACACATCTAGTTTATGAGACCAGATTTAAACCCAAGAAGATGAATCTTCCTGACTCCAAATCCAACACCATCTAACTATCCCCACCTGGAACATAGAAGGTGTTCAATAAATAGTTATTGATTGATTTATTGATTGATTGATTGAAAGGAGAAGAGATTGATGACTAAGGAACCTCAAGAAATGACAGTGGAGATCATGGAATATTCTTACTTTTCCTACAGGACTAATGTGATATGGTGTGTGTGTGTGTGTGTGTGTGTGTGTGTGTGTGTGTGTGTGTGTAAGGTAGTGGGGGTGGTACTGGGAATGATGAATGAGAAAAGATATAATCAGTATTACTTTGGATAGCCAAAAATTCTGTAAAACAGCAAATCTCTTTGAGTACCAGAAGATAGAATTCATCTTCCTGAGTTTGAATCTAGTCTGATACACTAGTTGTATGATCCTGGACAAGTCACTTGGAAAAATAAAAAAAAATAAAAAAGGAAAAATAGAAGGAACAGTAAATTAAGAGATTTATTATGCCTCTAGGATGCATAAAAGCAAATGTTTGCCTATGGGTGTGAAAAAAGAAATATTGACATGCCACACATTTTTAAATTTAAACTGTTTTCCTTAGTTTCCTCATCTGTAAAATAAGCCAGAGAAGTAAATGGTAGACCACTCTAATATCTTTGCTAAGAAATCCTTAAATGAGGTGACAGAGTCAGACAGGACTGAAAATATCTGGAACAGCAACAAAATGTCGCAGGTACTAGGAATTCAGATTCAATCAGGGAAATAAGGAATATCACAAAGGGAATTTTTTTTTTACTATATATGGACAGATTTTCCCAGAGGGTGCAACTGAATGATAAGCAGAACAGTAGTAGGGTTTGGAAGTGATGTTAGATGAGGAAGAGGATAAGAGTATGTGAGGTAAGAACTGTATAGAGGGTGGTTCACTCTTAGGAGGCCAACTACTTTTTTCTTCAATTTTTCATCTAACATTTTATGTACGACAGGTGCATTCTGTCATTTCCTTAAACCAGGTCTTCAGTGGACTGTACATAATTCTAGGAATAAACAATACGATACTCCTCTGGTTGTTTCCTCTAGTTCCTACTGTGTGACATATTAAACTTAAGTGATAGAGTAGCCTGCATTTTTTCTATCATCAAATGGGTTTGAATGTTGAAGTTACTGCCATAACAAGAACTCTTAAATCACTGAAAACACCACCAAATGAAATGTAGATGCAGGAGGAGAGGAGAAAAATAGATCTTTTCAGTATATTATGCTGAATATAATTTTTCAAGAGAAATCCTTAATTTGGCATTTCAAAGGAAAAATAGAAGGAACAGTAAATTAAGAGATTTATTAAGCCTCTAGGATGCATAAAAGCAAGTGCTTGCCTATGGATGTGAAAAAAAGAAATATTAACATGCCAAACATTTTTAAAGTTTAAGAATATGTAAAAATGAAAACTTTTCTCGTTATCTTGACACTTGCTGTTGCTTCATTGCTTTATTATTTATTCAATAAATTTTTATTCAACTTCTATTAAACATGAGATACTATGCTAAGTGCTGTAGAAATATAAAGTCTATACACAAAGAAAATATGTCCTGTCCTGATTGAACTTATTGTTGTCTAATAGGTAAATAAAAAATAGCTAGCATTTCAGTTATCTATAGCAACCAATAGAATTCAATGTTTTTAAAAAAAGAAAGTCATGAAACAATCCTATGTAAATTCTAAAGATGGATCAATAAATCAATACTTTTTAAGTACCTACTATGTTTCGTCTGAGGAATTGTGATATTGGAAATTTGGGAGTCCTTGAACTAATTTTAAGGTCCCTGGTGTAAACTTCCTGTGGACATTTAGATCTTTTTCAAACTACATTTCCCATGATTCCTCTTGTGTAATCAGGTGGACAGAAAGTGCAATTACATAAACAGGAGTATAAAGACTGAGAATGGGATTGGTATTTCCTCTCTTTGTGGTGATTTGGAGCAGAGCCAGCATGGGAAGAAGAAGTAATAGGGCCCACATATTTTAAACTAACTCTTAACAGGCACATGGCTTCATTTTTCTAATGGTTTTCAATAAACCCTTTGAAACCATGATATTTTTAATTTTATCACTGTATTAATTTTATTTCTTACAGAATCGGGGTGGGGGTTGGGGGGGAGGATTTCATAAATTAAGTGGCATTCGACTGAGCTCTTAAGGATTGAGAACTACCTCTTAACTAATGTGTTAAGTTGTCATTTCCAATCTCCAGTAAACAAAAACACAATGATGATCTTCTCTGAACAGACAAAGGTCTATTTTGTTTCTCCAACCTTCTTCATCCTTCAGAAAAAGAAAAACTGGATAGATAAGTCACTTATAATTCCGAAAGTTATTCTTAGGATGATTACAGCAGTTTTTGAATTGTTTCTTGGAGTGAATAGAATAAACATTGAGCAGCACACAATTAGGTGGCAAATCAATGAAATAAAGGGAAACTGAGGTACATTCTCCAAGTAAAACCATTTTGTTAGCAGTGACTTGTCTTAATATAGTGGGTTAGATTAGTCAATTCAGTAATGTCAAAGACCCCAATGAGAAGGAACCCTTTCTATTTACAGTTAAGAATGAGATCTGAGAGGGACTTATGGTAAAGATGCTACCCACATTCAGAGGAAGAACTGCAGGAGTGGAAACAAAAGAAAAACAACTGCTTGAACACATGGGTTGAGGCGGACATGATTGGGGATGTGGACTCGAAACTACCACACCAATGCAAGTATCAACAATTTGGAAATAGGTCTTGATCAATGACACATGTTAAAACCAGTGGAAATGCACATCAGCCATGGGGGTGGGGGGGAGCTCAGGGGGTGAAGGGGAAAGTAAGAGCATGAATTATGTAACCATGTTAACTTTTCAAAAAAATAAATATTAATAAATGTTTAAAAAATAAATGAGGTCTGAGCATTTGGGGAAATTACAGTTGGCTACACTGGGGCAAGTGGGTTGGCTAATCACACTCCTCTTTGACAATTAAGGAATGTTAATTGTTTTATGGGACCCATCTGCCTCTTGTAATCTTTGTTAGGGGAACATAACCACACAGTTAGTTGTAGTCTTGGGGAAGATCGCATCTCCTCTCATTGCACACGGTTAAGTAACTGTCTTTAGCAGGAAAGGCACTATATTAATGACACTAGAGCTGGTTGGAGTATACAGATAACAAATAGCATGAGTGATAATATTCTCTTTCAACCAGGACTTTAACCTAGCTGGGAGTAGAACCTAGCTTGAGCTTAACTTCAGAATTGAGAAATGTGGCTTGAAAAAAATGGAGAATAGGGCCAATCACAGAAAAGAATCAATATACATCAAATAAGAGGTAATATCTATTTTATCTGTTCATTGTTGTCAGATTTCAATATTCCAAAGAGAACCAGAAAACTCTAGTTCTTTAGGGCTGTCTTTCAGATGCTACCTAGTCCAATGTATGTTTGACCAAGAATATTCTCCACAGTGGTTATTGAGGTTAATCTTGAAGACCTCTAGTGCAGAGGAAGCCACTTTCTTCCAAGACAGGCCATCATTTCATGTTTCTATACATTTCTTATTAGGGATACTCCTCTCTCTACATTGTGTTAGGTGAAATGTTGCCTCTGAAATTTCTACCCACTGTACTTCTGGGAAAAAGCAGAACTCTATTCCTCACTAATGACAGCTCTCTAAATACTTAAAAACATCTGCCTTTCAGAAAGGCAGGTTTCTAATTATTAGTTCACAGACTGTCTGTGTGACTTTGGGAAAGTCAATTATCTCATTAAAAATGAGAATAATATATTTGTGCAAAATCTACATAATAGAGGGATTGCCAGGCATACCAAGATTTCTAATGATCTATTCTCATTTTCAAAGACTATACAACATGTGTTCTTTGATGCATCAGTATTCAATGTACTATATGAAAAATTAGAAATAGCGTTCAGGTAAATGAAGTCAGGCTCACCTTATACAGATAAGCCAAGAGAGGAGAAATGAAAAAGTCCTAGTTATATAAATACTGACTAATAGAGATTGGTTTTGACTCTAAATCCAGCCCTCCTTCTATGTGCATTGGCTTCCCTACATATCATTATTATTAAATGCCACAGGCTTTGCATCCCAAAGTCAAAAGGTAAAGGTTTTTTTTTTACTTGTTCATTTTTATACCATTGAATAAATGAATTAATGACCTAATATTCTCTTTACTTAGTTACATATGAATACCCATGCTAGAAATATTGATTATGTTTCCATATTTATACACTACTTCAATAATAATAATTATACTTTTAGAATGCCTTTAGGTACTTAAAGCAATATAACTATATTATCTCATATGGGAACTCCCAACAACCTGCCAAATAAGTTCCAAGGGTATTATTTGTGCTAGTTCCCATTTTACAAATGAGAAAACTATTGGTTGGAAAATGTAAATAACTTGCCTTTGGTCATATTTTTCCAATTGTTTTTCAGTTATAGCTGACTTTTCATGACCACACTTGAGATTTTCTTGGCAAAAATACTGTAGTGGTTTGACATTTCTTTCTCCAACTCATTTTCCAGATGAAGAAACTGAGGCAACCACTGTTAAGTAATTTGCCCAGGATCACATAATTCATAAGTATCTGAGATAGGATTTGAATTTGGGATGATGAATCTTCTTGACTCCAGGCCTGGCACTCTGTCCACTGTGCCACCTAGTTGCAATTCTATATGGTCGTATTCTCCAAGTGGGAGTATTAGCGGTTCTTCACATTAGACCCTGCATGACTTTGTACATTGGCTATTCCCAATACCTGGAATAGTCTTCCTCTTCACCTGCATTCCATGAAATCCTTGTTTTTTTTCTGTAAAACTCAGACAAAACATCTTTTAATGGGGCCATTCCTGGTCTCTCCAACTGCTACTGCCTCATTTTCCTTCCCCCAAAATGTTATCTTCTACCTGTTCAGTATGTGTCCCATTATACTAAAATATGAACATATTATCTCTCTGATTCCTAATTCAATGTAAATTTCTTGAAGGCAGAGACTATTTGATTGGTATCTGTGTGTCCCAAGTACATCATATAATTTCTGGTGAACAGTAGGCACTTATTTTTTAATTATATTTTTAATTATATTATTAACTGATTGGGGTTTGAACCCTGGATCCAAGTAGTCTTTATTTCCTTTTCACCGAACTGCATCTCAAATAAAAAGTGATGATGTCCTCTTAGCAGGAAACAGTTGACCACATGGTGAACTAGGAATGCCAAAACTTTCTTTAATTCTGAAAAGGAAATTATTTAGAAAAGATAGCAAGTGGACCTTAGAAGGTGGGGGTATGGAGGGAATAAAATTTTGTTATATGCCTATATTATTATATTATATTAATATATATATTATATTCCAGGTGCTGGCCTAAGTGCTTTACATATTTTATCTTCTTTGAGGTTTACACTAATTCTTAGAAAGTAGATGTTAGTATTTTCTATAATTTACAGTTGAGGAAACTGAGGTAAACAGAATTTAAGTGACTTGCTTTAGGTTGCACAGCTACTAAATTTCTGATTTTAATTTGAATTCCATTCTTCTGGACTCTAAACATTCTAATTCTTTCACTGTGTCATTAAAACTCTGAGTACTAGCTTGCTAATTGCAAAGTTTTGCTTGGTTCAATGGTCTGTTTTGGGTTTTAAGGACAGTTGAGGGTATATATAGGAAATCTTTCTCTTTAGAATCCTAGAAGGGTGACNTGGACTAGCCTCTCCCTTTCTCTTTATTCCTATACCTTTACCTTCCTAATTGCTGACTTAGGTCTGATTTAATTACGGAATCAACCTGAATTGTTGATTCCTGGCAGCCACACTTTAAAATACATATCTATAAAATACCTAAATTTTCCCTCTTACACTATATAGAAACTTTTCCCAAAGGCAACTTTTAATAGCTCCTTGCAGGAAGGGGGATAGGTAATGAGCATTAAAGCTACACCAGATCTCTCTCTCTCTCTCTCTTTCTCTCTCTCATTTAAGACAAAAAAAAAGAAAAAAGAAAAGGCAAAAAGTGTCTCATTTTATAGGCCAGCAAAATGGAGTGGCTAATCCCCAAATAAAGCATCACACTACAATAGAAGCCACCAGTTCATCTTAGAGATAACTCATGTCAAGGAAACTCATCTTTCTAGAACTTTCAAGATTCATATCCAAAACTTACATTAGAAGATACAATCAAGAGTCTCAAGTCAAGGCTCACAAATCTGTAAACTGATCAAGTTGAACTTGGAAGCACTCTTAAACAAACAACTCTCTACCTAAAAATTACATGAAAAGTAACAGGATAGGGGTAGAACCCAGAACTTTTAAATATTACATAAATACTTAATAGTGAATTTTTAGATGGTTCTGCCTGGTTATCAAATGTCCTTTTCCCCCAGGGGTCTGTCTGTATGAGGGTGAGTATTGATGGTGTAGGAAGTGTACATACAGTCTATCTCTCCTTTTCTTTCTCTCTCTCTCTCTCTAGCTCTCACACAAACACACACACACACACACACACACACACATACGCACATACCCCACATATATACATTTTATGTGTATTTACCTCAATATATGTACATATTAAATTTGTTAGAAAATTTCAATAATTAAGAGTAAATGGGGGAGGAGGGAAAGAATATCACCTCAGGAGTTATGTGCCAGATAATGTGCTAAACATTGGGGTTGCTGATACTGAAAGACAGCTCCCTTACCTCAAAAAGCTTACATTCATAAGTTGGGGGGGGCACATATGGGGAGGAGGATGGCATGTTTAATACTGGTAAATTATAGGAATCTTGAGGGCAGTCATAGGAATGGTAATATAGATTTGTACCCTTTTTCTAGTGGTATACATAGAAGGGAAAAGGGAGGTTAAAGTAAAGGTATGAGGACCACAGTGTAAAGTTGAAAAGACCTTGTACCCCTTTAAACTACATTACCCAAACTCCCTTTCACCATACCCATGATTCCTTAAGCCTTTTCCTATTGGTTGTGGGTTTTGCAGGCTGTTTTGAGATAGTTGTTCTGGGCGTGGTGACAGGGCTTTTTGGTAGAGGAGGCAGTATGGTAAAGGGTTATTTGGGACTCTTTCCCTGCACTTTTAATAAAATCCTTATAAATATCATACTTTGGAGGTATTGAATATTAATTTTAAAACAACCCTAATTTAGAACAGAAGATTACCTCCCAGAATCCAGAAGATGCCTTGAAGATGCCTGCAGAGACCACACACTGCACCAAAAGATCCAGAGTGAATTTCGAGACATGGCGAATTTGAACTTTGGAGGGATGAATGTGTTATTTTGAATGGACACTTTATGTCAGAAAGGGGACTGCCCCCTAAATGGATTTTGTCAATGCACCAAACATTGGTTTTGTTCTTTCTCCCTTTTATTTCCCTTTTATCTCTGAATTATTGTAAACTTTAATTTGATTATATTTTCATGATCCATTGGGGAGACTTGTCTCCACAAGGATCACAGGGGGGAAATGTAAAGTTGAAAAGACCTTTTAACCCTTTAAACTACATTAGCCAAACTCCCTTTCACCATACCCATAATTCCTTAAGCCTTTTCTTATTGGTTGTGGGTTTTGCGGGCTGTTTTGAGATGGTTGTTGTGGGCGTGGTGATGGGGCTTTTTGGGAGAGGAGGCAGGCAGCATGGTAAAGGGTGATTTGGGACACTTTCCCTGTGCTTTTAATAAAATTCTTATAAATATCATACTTTGGAAGCATTGAATATTAATTTTAAAACTTACAACAGCATGGCATGAAGATGGTCATATAACAGCAGCATGGCTTTGTTATGAATACTTCTCATCAATCAGGTTATTATTTTATTTGACCTTCATCTCATCACTATATTATCCCTGTGAAAGAATTGAGGTTTGGCTAGGTTGTGTTTTTTCTAGAACACAAAGACATAGGCAGAGTGCTAGGATTGAATCTTCAGGTCTTCTGATTCCAAATGCTGTGCTTTTACCAGAATCTGATCTAGGGAAGCAAAAGGTATTAAGAGGTGAAAGTTCAATTGTTTGTGATATAACAATGAAGAATAACATTTTTTTGATAATCTGTATTCAAACCTAATGACTTTTTATGTTACATATCATTTGCTAAGTCCATTTTCCTTTCTGAGGACAAGTAGTTATTCAATAAATGTCAATAACATATCTTCAGAAAGGCTTCTCCTTCCTTGAAATATCTCCTAAATGGATCTATAGATGGGACTTTTTCTTTTGCTATTCATATCAAGTTTAGTTACACCTCATAAACATTAAGACTTGTCTATGTCTCTATTTTCCACATCTGCAAGAAAGGGCATTTGGTTCTGTGAGAAGAGAACATAGAGCTATTGACACCAAAAAGGATTGGGCCAACTGATATAAAATATTAAATATTTAACTTATCAGATGAGGTTATCCTTAATTCTCTGTATCCTCCTATTTCCCCAGTGATTTGCCTGAATTTCCTTATAGTTTAGCTCAGTCTGCATCATTCCTATTTTCTCTTTTTCTTTTTATACACTGGAATCCTTCTTTCTCAAGAAAGCACTATGTAAAAGAATGAACATTTGACTTGGAAATAGCCAATCTGAGTTAAAATCTAGCTGTGATTATGTGATCTTAAGTAAATCATTGAACTTTTCTGGGTCTCCTTTAAAAAAAATCTTTACAATGAAGAGATTAAAATGGATTTTCTCCAAGAGTCCTTTCAGCTTTAAATCTATTATCACCTACTACTTATCTGTCCTGGATATAACATCCTTGGCATATCTATCTTAAGCAGCCCTGCAAAACAAGCTTCAAACTGATGGTTATTTTGCCATAATGGTTAAGGCAATATGACTATTTTATTCCGTCTAAATATCATAAAGCCAATGTTTTTACTTTGTTGTGGAAATATAAAAAGAAAACATAAAGACCTTGTTTATTTAACATTTCCTTGAGATACTTTCCAAGTACTCAAGAAAAAAATTCTCAGAACAATAAACATTTGTTATAAGAAAAAACATGTCCATTTCTTCCTTCTTTCTTTCCTTCCTTATTTTCTTGAAAACTTATTGAAATATTGCTATCAACTTTCTTGCCTGAGTCATATTCAACATATTGCTATCATAAGAAACTTATCCTGTGACCAATACCACTATAATATCCTCTAATCCCTTGACTTCAAAGGAAATTTTTATTAATTCCACTTATATTGAATATGGACCTTTTATGCCATAGTAACTGACCCACTGATGAGTTTTCTGTAATGATAATTTTATGTATAAAGCACATACAGACATAAACAAGAGCCTCTTCGTTTTTCAAAATATAAAAATACATCATAAAGATATGTTCAAATATAATTTTGTTTATCAAATAATATGCATTATAAGTAACAATTATTTCAATTAGTATAATAAGACATCATTTTGTAAAATCCATTTGTAAGGTAAATAATCTATATATTTCATTTCTAGTTCGGGGTTTTTATTTATAAAATTTCCTAACAGTAAGCCATACATTCTATCAGAAGTTAAGATAATACATGAAGTTTGTTGATTGTTAATGTTTGTATTTTGTTTTTGTTTTTGTTTTATTTGTTTGATCTAATGCTAGAGGTCTAGTGTGGAGAACTCCTGGTAAGGAAGTTCTTTCATCAAAGCAAATCTGTAATTACTATGTACCTCCTAGACTCACAGAATTTTTTAATGGCTTTGACAGATTAAGCGACTTGCTTAGAGTTATATATACACAGTATGGGTCAGAGACAAAATTTGAACCCATATCATACTCTATCACACAGTAAGTTGCCTCTTGAATAAAGCATTATGGTGCCTATATGTACAGCCAATACAGACACATTTGTAAAATATGTGGCTAAGGTTTCAGGAGAAGTACAATTATTTTTTTCTTAATTATATGAGAATATTATCCATTTTAAAAATATAGCCTTTATTTCTTTTGTTTTTTAGGCAAATAGGGTTAAGTGACTTGCCCGAACAGCTAATATATGTCTAAGGCCAAATTTGAACATGTGAAGATAAGTCTTCCTGACTCTAAGCCCAGTGCTCTATCCACTGAGCAACCTAGTTGTCATTAAAGTATATATTCTTAAACAGATTATAATCCAAAATATACAAATAGGATTAGGTAAATAGTAAAGTGAAAATTTAGAAAAACACAATAAACAACTTATAAAACCCAATCAAATATGAACTGAGGGAGACAAAGTGTTTTTTGGAAAAGGTGCTGGCTCTGGAATCAGTTGGATAAAATCCAATTTCCTTGGACCTAAGTTTCTTTACTTCTAAAATAAGGGGGTTGGACTAGATGACCATCAACATCTATTCTGGTTCTATATGATCAATTTGAATAAAATCTCAAGTGATCACAAAAGTGCCCTACACTCCCTCAATTTAAGCAAATCTTATTCCTATATGTGTTATTATTCCACAAGCTATAGGGAAAAGATAGTGGCAAAAATCCATACTTTTGAAATCAGTGAGATTGTAGGTGACTTGATAGTCAAGCAATAATCATTTAGTAAAATTGTACTATTATTTTCTAAAAGAATGTTCTTAGGGTCTCGTATATTAAAAAAGGGGAGGGGGCAGCTGGGTAGCTCAGTGGAGTGAGAGTCAGGCCTAGAGACAGGAGGTCCTAGGTTCAAACCCGGCCTCAGACACTTCCCAGCTGTGTGACCCTGGGCAAGTCACTTGACCCCCATTGCCCACCCTTACCACTCTTCCACCTATAAGACAATACACCAAAAATTAACCAAATGTTTAAAAAAAAGGGGGGGGAATAATGTCTGCCTTCTAGGAAATTTTATTCTCATGGAGTAGATAACATGTAAATTGTTAAGTAATATAAGATATACAGAGTAGTCATCTCAAAGGCAAACCACTCAGGGTATTGAGGCTGGAGTGAAAAATACTTTCCATAGAAGGTGTGATTTAGAGAAAACATGAATTAAAAAATGTCAAAAAGCAATTGTCGTAAGTTATTTCTACATGAAACTGAAAAAAATTGAAAAGGTGAGATTTAAACTTAGAGTTGAAGCAATCCAAGAGGAAGGGAAGAGTTTTAAATTTGGGGGGTACTGGGCTCAACATGACTCAGACACTGAACATTTAGGTTTGATATTGGAGTGGGAAATGATATACTTATAGACCATTCAATAATTAACAAAAAAAAATGAGAGAGATTTATTTGGCCATAACTTGAAGAGGAGATTTAACAAGAATAGCCACTAAGGACAACTGAGTTAATTGTCTGAGTTACACATATTGAAAATCAACTAAACAATAGAAATGGAACTGACTCCCCTTCATAGAACCCCCTTCAGAAGGATTCCTCTGGTTTTCTGTGTTCATTAGGAATGTTGCAATACTTTTCATATGCTGGGGAAAATATATACAAAGCAAAATATACCCAACTAGGGACTCCTCTGGGCTAACAGTCACAGCCTTTTTTTTTTTCTGGAGTGGGAGAAATTCTCATAGGGCCTAAATTCTGTATCAGAATCCTCTCAACGGAAGCTCCAGAGAATAGTTCTATTGTAGAATGGGAAGTTTTAAATAAATGAAGCATCCCTGCTTGTTCTCAAATAATTAAATGGGTGACAGTTGGCACAATAGAAATGGAAACTGTAGCTCCAGGTTCCCGTTTTCTATTCAGATATTAAGGAAATAAAGTCATAGCACAAGGCCTTAATCCATAACCCAAATTTTAGAAATGTGTCTGGTGTCCCAGGGAGAAATTAGTTATATCCTTTCAATGGCCTGAACTAAAGATTCAAGCAATCCACTTAGCATAATTGTAGTTGTTTTCTCTAATTTCAAAAAATATATAATTCAGTTTCTTTAGCACAACTGTCAATTGTCAATCCTAAAATTTCAAGAATCTTCTTCATTTACTATTCTCTTATTATTAGTTTTTTTCATGCCTCCCCTCATTGACTAACTATATCAATATATACATAGTTTTAAGACAGAGAGTGACTGGTGAAGTTCCATTTTCATTTCCCAAAACCAAACCATTTACACAAATATTACTGATTCCCTTAAATCTAGTAAAGTACTTCAGAAAGACTTCCTGTAGGCAAATGGTCAATGACATCCATTAAAAAGGTTTCTAAACCAAACCACATCTGGTTCTTCTGAATTGTCCTTTTCTAAAGGAGGAGAAGGAATCTCTTTCTCTATCCTCCCAAAATAAATCTCTACAGATTACTCGGAAGATAGAGTTCTGAAGAGATCCTCCAATAAAGGTTTGAAGTGGCTCAAATTACTAGACTAGAAGGTCCAACAAAGCTGGATGTCCTATAATACATTTTGCCACAATTCAGGAAAAATTATATTTTTCTAGGGGCACAATAAAAAGCCTTACATGAAGGTCAAATGAGGATCATGAGCCTCTACAGTGCCTTTCTCCAATTTCAACAATCTCATTTTGTTCTGATCCTGCAAGGATACATGCCAATTATTCTGGGCAAGGACTGATTCAAAAAAATATCCCAGTAGGCTGGGTTCAGTATTAGGTTGTACTAAATATATAAAAATGTGGTCACCAAAATTATTACTCAAGTCAGAATGACTTTTTATGGTAGTTTATTTATAAAAGGAGAAAGAGCGAAAGTAGGAAAACTCAGAGATAGAGTAGATAATTAATCTGGCCCCATCCAAACCGGGCAGGGCTTCGGAGGCCCCAACAAAGGGTCACAGAGGCAAATTAAACAAGGGTTTTAGCCATGAGGCATCCTCCAAGAGGAGGGGCCTCTCCTGAGGCTAGTACCTATCAGAAAAGGAAGGAAAGGGAGTCAGCCTTTTTCACTCATCCACATGGTAGTTCTAAGGGAAAAATCAAAGAGCAGTCTGAGGTCCCCAACTGGAGCTCCTCCAAAGTCAAGATTGAAGGCCAAAAATATGGTCAAAGGAAGTTCTTGGCACTTTTAAAAACCCTTCCTTATCATGACTTCCTGTGCCTTCCTTCCACTTTACGTGAGCCAATTGCTTTTCTTAAGGCTGCCCAGGGGGCAGTTAGTCTATTCTGATCCATCACCCACTATTTCACATGTGGGTCACATACCTCCCTATACTTAAGGATAAGTGGGGTATATACACTTCTGATGATTAAATCTAAAAATGGGCAGGGGAGAGTTAGTCCCATCTTCACAACAACCATATGTTGCTTTCAACAAGTGACCAAAAAACATTTACTTTGTCATAGAAGAAGACAATTCCATGCTAATAGGCATTGAGGGTACCTTGAGTTCATTCAGCTAAGTTAAGCTACCTTACTTGAATTATTCTTCTTGATCCCTCAGCCAAGATCTTTGGGCCCTTGCCAAGACATCAAATGATGAATAATGAAATCTTCAGTCTGAGCATTTGGTCCTATGCAGCTAAATGGTTCTGTGGATAGGGAGCTGGGTCTACAGTCAGGAAGACCTTAATTCAAACTCAGCCTCAGATATTGACTACTCGTGTCATCCGGGGGAAATCACTTAACCTCTGTCTCAGTTTTCTCAAATGGGAATAAAATTATAATAACTTCCCAGTGCTATTGTGAAGGCAAATATAATGTTTTCATACATATACAATGATAGCACAAGGGCCTATCACAAAGTAGGTGCTTAATAAATGCTTAATACTTTCCTTTGTCCTTGAGGCAAACAACTATTGAAGAATATTTCAATATTATTTAAGGGAAAAGATACTTTAATATACATGGATCAGATATTAACCTTTTTTTGTGTGTCATGGACTCTTCTGTCAGTCTGGTGAAGTCTATGAAATCCTCCTGGAATCATGTTTTTAAATATATGAAAATAAAATACATAGGATTACAAAGGAAACCAACTCATTGAAACAAAGGTGTCTATCTCAAGATATGCAAATATAATTTTAGATATAGATGTAGGTATAGGTATATAAATGGATAAAACAAATGAGTTCAAAGACCCCCAGATTAGGAACTTTTGCTTTACAATATTCCTTAAAAAAGACTCAAAAAGTTCCAGTTTGTATCTTCAAGTGATTTCACTAACTTACAAACTATATTAATTCCATTTTGATATAGATCTATTAGGAATTTCTTTGTAATAAGTAAAAGTCCTAAGGATTTTTCTTCTTATGGGGAATGGGGTGGGGTACCTTTTTCTTCCTCCTGATAACCTACAGAAAAAAATCTAATCCTTTGTCTAAATTATGGCCCTACTACAAGTAGGGAAATATAAACATATCTTCAATCTTCCACTAGACGGTAGTCCAAAAATCTCTGACTCTACGGAACTCTTTGAGACCTGTAAGTCTCGTTTTATATTAGACAGTCTCTATGTTTGACTCAGAGCATGCATCCTCTTCCTGCTCATTGTTGGAAAATTTCACCCTTCAGAATTACAAATCCTCATGTGATTCAGCTATGCTTTCCCCAGATTATACCTAAAGTCTCCCTACTCTTGATGTCATAGAAGGGAAAATAATCAAATGTTTCTGTATAAGAAATTGTTCCCTACCTATGAAACTCATGACTTTCAGCTGACTCACTAAACTGCAAGAATATTGAGATGAGGGCAACTTATCTACTCTGCGCATTGACTAGAAGAAGTGGCAGAAAGCCAGAAGTTGGACATGCCAAGCCCAAAGGCAGCCTCTTCAAAAAGAACTTTCATTGACATCTTTCCTCCTCTTCCTGATGACCATTTTACTTAGGGCTCAGGTACTGATTACTATAATAATTAAAAATAGAATGAGAATTGTAGTTAGCATTTATATAGCTCTATGAATATAATAATACATTATACATATTATTTCATTGGATCCTCACAAACTCTAAGGTCACACGAGAATAGCTAGGTGATAAAAGTAAGAGTGTTAAGGCTGGAGTCAGGAAGACTTGAGTCAAATCTCGCCTTACTTAATTCTGTGTTACTTAACCCTGTTGACTTTAGTTTCCTCATCTATAAAATGAGAAAGAAATGGCAAATCTCTCCAGTATCTTTGCCAAAATGACCGCAAATGGCATCAAAAAGAATGAGACGTTACTGAAATGACTGAACACCAACAGAGTCAGATAGCTAGTTAGGATTCAAATTCAGTCCTTGACTCCAAATTCACTGTTCTGTCCACCAAAATGATTAGAAGTTTCTTTTGCTTTAGCCACTTTAAATCCATTTCCCCCCACTTTAATACTTTAGTTTTATCCACTACTGCTTTCTTGAGGCTGATACTGACCCAGCAGTAATCATCCACTCAACTGAACACCAAGTGTGAGCCCTAAACTCCTTTTCCCTTGTTGCCCCTCCTTTCACAGGTGTTTTGTTTTCAGTCTCCCCACCTTCCCTTTGTATAAATTATACCATATTAAAGAACCAATCATTTTAGGTACTCCTGTTCTATATGACTCTTTTGTGAAACCCCTTTAAGTCCCACAGTTGTCACTAGGAACAGGGATAGACATATTTCCTATTCTCTACCTTTCCTCAAAGGTCACTGACAGTAATTTGCCAATCACATCTATAAGTTCTTTCACTATCCTGGGGTGTGATTCATCCAGATCAAGAGACAGAAATCCCTCTCACTCAGCAGATATTTTACAATGACACATTTTTCATAGATATTCAATTCCCTACCCACTTAATAAAACTTCTTGAGATAGTGATGATGATGATGATGATGATGATGGTGGTGGTGGTGGTGGTGGTGGTGTGGTGGTTAAGTATAGAACTGGAACTGCTATATAGAACAGAGAGGCCAGTGTTGGGAAAAAGTAGGACAATGATTTGGCAAGAGAAGTGAAGGCATCATCCTCTTTGAGCTATAAAACAGGGGACTGAATTTAAAGCTTCTGGGGATGCACCTTAACAAGCTGCCAGCTTGGAGCCAAGTACGCATCAATAATATGTGCTAGAGAAGTGGGAAGTAGCAGGGTCCGTGTAAGGAGGCTGTTAAAGCCTATTTAACGTTTACTGTGGTTTTGTGGCATAGGCTATCAGAGAAAGATTTCTAAAAATAATAGGTTGATTTTCTCCTTCTGTGACTGAAGGGGAGCACTCTATAGGACCAATCACACAAAAAGCCTATCTAGCGTTCCCTGCCATTTGGAGAAGGGAATAGAAGTGAAAAATCTCACTTCTCTGTTTTTTTATTACATCTATTAAAATATTACATATACACCTATACGTAATATATGCCTATATTATATATAATATAAATATAGAAAAACTATGAATATAAAGTAGCATTTTTTTTACCTCCTATCTCCCACCTCTTATTTTGTGAGATTTTCTGAAACAGGAAAAAATTGAAATTAGGAATAACTACCATAATGCCGTGTCTTCTTATTAATAGAATCACAGACCCAGAAGTGAAAAGAACATCAGAGTTCATCTAATTTAACCCATAATTTTGCCAATGAACAGTTGGCAACAGTTATGAATAGACTTTTCTAAGATCACACAAATAGCAAAGCATAAAGGAAGAATTTGAATTCAGAGTCTCTGTCTTCTAAATCAGTGTTCTTAACTCTTTGCTATACTGACACCCCAATTCCTTATCTTCTGATGGACATGCAGGGAATCTTCTGAGGGATATGCAGAGAACACTGGAATAAATGCTGACTTCATTAATTCACTTTCTGAGTTTTAAAATATTTTTTATAAATGCCAACAGTTAACATAAAAATCCAGAAATTTAAGAAATCACCCCATCACCACTGCTACTTTCCCCATTAATCTTTCCCATAAAAAAAGAAAGAGAAAACCAAATACCAGAAAGTTTCCAGAATAGTATTTGCCAACCTTGAACATCTCGCCCCAGTTTTTCTTGTTGGAGAGAAGTTATATGAGAAAGCCTATAGTAGCATCCAAAGAAAAAAAGTACATTGAAAATTCAAGTGTTCTATTTTATCTTGGACTCCAAATGGAAAAACAATGGAACCCATATGTCATGTACTCTGAAGGAGAGTCACCTTCTGGAAAAAGACACTTTCATTCTGTGACAGTGGGGGGCCAATTCCCTTCTCAGAATTTCAGAACTAGAATAATGCCAATAAGAAACTTGTCTAGACATTTTCTAAAGAGCACTTCCTTTGTAAATAAACTTCTTCCTACATTTGCATAATTGCTAACTCTAATCTCATAATATATAGAGGGGAACTGGAATCATAGATCAAAATTTAAGAAGGATGTTGGGTGTCATCTAGTTAAACATCCTTATTGTAGGGATGAAGAAATTGAATCCTCGAAAGGATTAGTGACAAGAGCAAGATCACACAGCTAGTAAACAACAGAGGTGGGCTTTCAGCTCAGGTCCTTTGATTCCAGCTCCAAAACATATTCTTCTATTCTATATTTCTTTTACTTAATTTGCTATTCAGAAAAATTTCATAGAAGGGAAGCCTCTCTTGGACTCTCTCCAGATATCTCCTGAAATACTAAAGGGAATTTGTTAAAAAGCATTTGCCCAAGAGACAGAATTATCAGGAGACGAATGACACTTTCTCTAGAGGATCCTTTTGTCAGTATACTATTGCTTGACAGTTTGAGTATAATGAAATATTATTGCGAAGTACAAAACTCTGAATGTACAAAATGCAGAGATTCCTGGGAAGATTTCTGGGAAGATTCAATATAGAGGTAAGTAAGAACCAAGGCAGCAAAATGGTGTAGTGTATAGAGAGCTGAACCTAGAGTCAGGAAGACTAACCTTTCTGAATTCAAATCTTTAGACATTTTCAGACATTTGGCTTTGGGCATTTACAAACTGTGTGACCCTTGGCAAGTGCATTTAAGCCTGTTTACCTCAGTTTCCTCATATGTAAAATGAGCTTGAGGAGAAAATGACAAATCACTCCAGTAATCCTACTAAGAAAACCCTAAATCGCGTCACACTGAAATGTGAAAAATGACTGAAAACAACAGCAATCAGAACCACAATGACAACATAAATGGAAACAACTTTTTAAAGTTGAATTGTGTAGTTAGAATGATCAAACTTTGCATTGAAGAAGAAATGGAAAAATCTACTTCTTTGCAAAGGTAGAAGATTGTATAAACCCACAGACACAGGTGATGCATTTGTTAGTTTTGACGAAGTGTTTTTCTTTTTCTTTGTTCTTTTTACTTACATGAAATAGTTCTTTCAGTAGTGGAGAGGAAGAGACATATTTGGAAATGAAAATGATTTAAGAACAAAAGTTAGTACAAATTTTTAAAAAAGATCCTTTTAAGGATCAAAAATTCTACCTTTATATATATAATATTTATCTCCTAAAGAACATGGTTTCCCATTCCCTTGCTTTTACTCATCTTTGTAGGAATAAATAAACCAAACCAAAACATAGCTATACAAATGCTTTACTGTTTTAAAATACTTCAACTGTTTTTTTTTAAGTAAGCCCAGTAATGATATTAAGAGAGAGTTCAGGTACAGCTACTACAGAATAAAATGGTGATAATAAAAATAACAAGCACATATATGGTGCTTTAAGATTTGAAAAACACTCAAATATCTAGCATTTATATTTCACCCAATTTTTCTATATGATCTTCACAATTCTATGAAGTATTATTCTTATCCTCAATTATAGATAAGAAAACTAGAACAGAGAGTTTAAATGACTTGCCGAGATTCACCCAACTCCAGAGTATCATAGATAGAATATGAACTCAGGTTTTCCTGTCTCCAAATCTATCACTTTATCTACAGAACCTCTTAGCTGCCTCAAGAGCAAACCGTATAAAGAGCTACTGCTTCCAATATCAGCAATACCCAGTCTTATCCTGCATCACATAGGATAAGGCATTCATGCTGTTGGAGTTTTACAGACAATAGAATGAGAAGGAAATAAGAAAAAATGAAATACTGAATCTAATTTGATAAACTTAAAGACATTTCCAAGTATGCAAATACATAAGTAAACAAAATATCATAGCATTGTAGAGTATATCTAGAGCTATAAAGGTCCTCAAAGACTATTAATTTTTTAAAATTACATGTAGAAATAATTTTAATAATTGTTTTCTGATATTTTGCAATCTAAATTATCACCTTCCCTCCCTCCATCCCCTCTCACTAAGACAATAAATAATCTGATATAGGTTATACCAGTGGTGTCATGAAACATATATCTCCATGTTCCTCATGTCAGAGAAGAAGATACATATTACACTTATAAGAAAAACTCATTATTGATAACAAAAGTAATAAAAGTCATATGATTCTATCAATAGATGAAGAAAAAGCCTTTGACAAAATACAGTACTCATTCTATTAAGAACCCTGGAAAAGTGGGTACAATTTGATTTTTTCTTAAAATGATATGAACCTAAAACCATCAGCAAATATTATTTGTAATGAGGATAAGCTAAAAGCCATCCTAATGGGACCAGGAGTGAAACAAGGATATCCATTATCATCAATATTACTTAACATAGTATTAGAAATTCTAGCAATAGCAAAAGGAGAAGAAAAATAAATTGAAGGAATCAAAATGGGCAAATAGGTATGAAACTAACTGTTTGAGGATGACCCAATGGCATATGTAGAAAATCCTACATATTCAACTAAAAAGTTAGTTGAAACTATCAATAATTTTAGCAAACTATCAGGATATAAAGTAAACCTACATAAAACATTAGCATTTTATATATTACTGACAAAGTCCTGAAAGAAGAGATAGAAAAAGATACTCTGGCTAAAATAACCATAAGTAGGGGGCAGCTGGGTAGCTCAGTGGATTGAGAGTCAGGCCTAGAGACGGGAGGTGCTAGGTTCAAATCTGGCCTCGGACACTTCCCAGCTGTGTGACCCTGGGCAAGTCACTTGACCCCCATTGCCTAGCTCTTACCACTCTTCTGCCTTGGAGCCAATATACAGTATTGACTCCAAGACGGAAGGTTAGGGTTGAAAAATAAATAAAATAAAATAAAATAAAATAACCATAAATAGAATAGAATACCTGAAGTATATCTGCCAAAACAAACCCCAGAATTACATTAACATAATTATGAAACACTTTTTATACAAATAAAATCAGATCTAAATAATTGGAGAAATGTTACTTGTTCATGAATAGGCAGAGCCAACATAATTAAAATGACAATTCTACCTAAAATAATCTATTTATTCAATGCCTTCCCAATAAAATTACCCCAAAATTAATTTATTGTGTGAGAAAACATATTCATAAAATTCATTTGGGAGAAAAAATAATCAAGATTATCAAAAGATATAATGAAAAAATATAAAGGGAGAAGGTCCTTTTTAAAATTTTTAAATTTTATTATAAAACAGTAATTATCAGAACTGTCTGGTACTGGCTAAGAAACAGAAAAGTAGTTCTACAGAATAGTACAGATTTACAACAACAATAACAACAACAAAAATATAAATCTTACAGTAATTTTATATTTGCTAAAAGCAGAGTTCCAGGTTTGGAGGATAAACAATCATTTTTTGATAAAAATTGCTGGAAAAATTGGAAATTAGTTTGTCAGAAAGTAATATTTTATATCATTTAATAAAATAGGATCAAAATAGATACATGATCTAGACATAAAAGGAGGCAACAGAAGTAAATTGGAAAAATAGGGATCATATGACAGAAGATTTGTGAACAGGAGAGTAATTCATGAGTAAATAAGAAATGAAGAGTATTTTGAGATATAAAATGGATAATTTTGAGTATGTTAAATTTTAAAAGTTTTATACAAATAAAATAAATGTACCAAGATAAGGAGAGCAGAAAATTGGGGGGAAATTATAGACAGCCTCTCAGAAAGAGATCTCATATTTAAAATGTATAGAAAACTTTGTCTAATTTATAAGAACCATCCTTCAAATGATAAATGGGCAAAAGATATGAATAGACACTTTTAATCTGAAGAAATGAAAGTAATATACAGATACATGAAAAGAATGCTCTAAATCACCATTGATTAGAGAAATGCAATGCCACTGTAGGCCTGTTTCCCAGGGAGATCAGGGAAAAAGGAAAAATACCTCTACTTTTCACAATATTTATAGAAGCTCCCCTTGTGATGTCAAAGAATTGGAAATTCAGGAGAAGCCCATTAAATGGAAAATAGCTAAACACAATGTGATAAATGAATGTGATGGAATACTACTGTATCATAAGAAATGATGAGCAGGCTAAGTAAAAAAAATACTTGGAAAGAACAACATGGAATAATAAACAGTAAAATGAGTATCACCAAGAGAACATTATGTACAGCTCTAGATTTAATACTTGAAGAATAATTTTATGAAAGTCACCTTCAGACAAAGAGCTCTAAAAGACTGCCTGCCCTTTGATCTAGCCATGCCATTGTTGGGGTTGTACCCCAAAGAGATCATAGATAAACAGACTTGTACGAAAATATTTATAACTGTGCTTTTTGTGGTGACAAAAAACTGGAAAATGAGGGGATGTCCTTCAATTGGGGAATAGCTGAACAAATTGTGGTATATGCTGGTGATGGAATACTATTGTGCTCAAAGGAATAATAAACTGGAGGAATTCTGTGTGAACTGGAAAGACCTCCAGGAACTGATGCAGAGTGAGAGGAGCAGAGCCAGAAGAACATTGTACACAGAGACTGATATACTGTGGTAAAATAGAATGTAATGGACTTCTGTACCAGCAGCAATACAGTGACCCAGGACAACTCTAAGGAATTTATGGAAAAGAACACTACCCACATTCAAAGGAAGAATTACAGGAGTGGAAACACAGAAGAAGAACAACTGCTTGAACACATAGGTTGATGCGGACATGATTTGGGAAGTAAACTCTAAACAATCACCCTAGTGCAACTATCAATAATATGGAAATAGGTCTTGATTGATGACACATGAAAAAAGCAGTGGAAATGTGCATTGGCTATGGGGGTGAGGAGGCAGAGAAGGGGTAGGGGAGAGGGTGAGAGTAAGAACATGAATCATGTAACCATGGAAAAAAATTTTAAATAAATAAAAAAAAGAAAGTCACCTCTAGAGAATGAACTGAAAAAAAATGGAAATATGAAAAAGATATAGAGATATCTAATTTATCAGATGATGCCTTCTATGATGCAGGGAGAAGAGATAGGGGTTGAGATACTTGGAAATAAATTCTATTAATAAAAAATTAAATGAGTCCTAAAAAAGAAAACAAAGAAAAATGATAAAAGTCATTAGAGAAATAAAGTGAAAAATGGTAAGCTTGATTTACATTCAGACTCCAATAGTTCTTTATGCAGCTTTAGATAGCATTTTTCATTATGAGTTCTGCTTGTTCCATTTTTGCATCAGTTCATAAGTCTTTCAAAGTTATTTTTTTTCCCTGAAATCATCCAATTCACCATTTCTTCTGGTATAATACCATTCCATTGCAACCATATGCCACACTTGTTCAGCCATTCCCTAATTGACGGACCTCCCCCTCAGTTTCCAGTTTTTTGCCACTATAAAAGTAGCTGCTATAAATATTTTTGTACGTAGATGTACTTTTCCTTTTCCTTTGATTTAGGATTTCCTTTGATTTGGTCTCGAAGATAATTTATGTCAACACCTTCATTTTAGAGATGACAACAGTTATTTAGGTGGTAAGATTCAGAGGTAAGAACTGAAATATTTTAGGAATATCCTAGTATGGAATAAACTCATTTAATATTTATGATGTAGCAGAATTTTAGGGAGATTCTGGAAGCACACGAGTGTTAATAGCAACAACAAATTATTTCTAAATCATCCTCCCTCATTTTAATCTTGATACTTTAACTACATAATTCTATATCTCAATCAATAATTTAATGGCCTTAGACTAAGTATATGGAGAATTTGAAAACAATTTGATAAGGGGGGGGGGGTGAAACCAGACAAGAAGTACAGTCCAATGTGCTGAAGGTATTCCTTATAACATGAAATCCTGTATAAAAGCACAGTTATCTGTGCAATTTTACCAAGAATAGTGTTCCACTTTCAGTACTTGGAAGGGAACTACCTTGGATTTAATTTGGAGTCTACTTTTTGACCAAAGTTTGAAAGATTTGAAGGGTCTAAATGATATTGGACTTCTCATCTATCAATATCTGAATTAGAAGCCAAAGGTATACTCAGATTCACTATTCTTAAGGAAAAAAAAATATTGAGTAACCCATGAAAGGAAGAAAAAACCTACAGCAATAAAAAACTGTGTTAAGTACTTCTTTGTCATGTACTCTCTAAGCTTAAGCTCCCTTGTATTCTTATGGGAGAGTGTACTACAGTCATTTTGTTGTTGCTTATTTTTTTTTTTTGGAGGGGAAGGGTGTGTTTTACTAATTATTCTTACTGTACCATCTTAGTAAATACTATCTATTCAGATGAGAGAAGGTACATATGCGGGGCTCAATACAATGACATTAGAAAAATAGACACCTTGACTCATCGGGGCATGCCTAAACAGAAAAGGGAAGAATTATCAAATCTCTGGGAACCTGACTTATTTCTGATTTGGAGGGTGGAGACAGGAATTTTCAGAATATATAATATTAAATGACTTGCCCAAGGTCACAAAACTTAGAGTATGAGAGGTAGGACTTGAACCCCAATGCTACTGATTCAAAACCTTAAACTTTCTACACTATACTAGAGAATACACCCTTAATAACTGTTTGTTAAATGAATGAATGAACTTAGTATATATAAGTAGAGATTTCTTTCTCCTTGCAAGAAGTATAATACAATTTAGTGATAATAGTAATTAATAATATGTTTCATTGCTCCTACTATGTGACAGACACTGTTAAGCATTTTATAAAATTTATTTCATTTGGTCCTCACAACAACATGTGGTGGTGTTTTTTTTTTAAAGTTTAGTATTTCACAAATCAATTTTATTAATTTTGACACAAAATTAATGAAGAAAAATCCTATATACATTTGTGGACACAATATACCTTTTTTAATATGATAAAAGCTGTTTTCTACCAGTTTCCATACTGATTAAATTATGATTCTCATTCTACATATGAGAAAACCAAGGAAAACAGAGATTAAAGGACTTGCCAGATTTACACAGCAAGTAGGTATTTGAGGCAAGATTTAAAATCAGGTCTTCCCAAAGCCTGTTGCTTTATCCACTACTAGAGTAAAAGGGGTTTCAATGGCTAAAAGCTTAATAAGGATTCACTGAAATAAATTAGAGAAAATAATTGTTTTAAAAATGTTCTCTTAAAGAACTTAATACATGAAGCTAACAAACAATGTTCTTGTTGAAAAGATTGCCTCTCCTCCCCCCACCAATATATCATAATTATTTCAAACTCCAAAGTTTTCAAACTGTTATTTTTCTAAATGTTTCCATCATTTTATATCATTATAAATTGTTTTGGAATATTTTTTTTACTTATTTCAATCTCAAACTAAATAATTTGCTTTTGGAGAGCACACTAAATGACTGGCCTAAATCCTGACTAATTAAAAACATTTTCTGATAAGAATATATAATTAACTTCAAAAATGAAAACTTCCCAATCAAGATTCTTCCCAAAGCAAAATTTAAGAGCAACTTATCAAGTGTCCCAAAATGGTTTCTATAATGGTGTGATTATAGGAATTTGAATAGGTATGATGAAGGCTTCTGTGGGTGCTTTGGCAAATTTTCAGATGAAAATCATTCAAGATTTTCCTGGCATTCAAAAATGCACAAAGTAACCATAAGTGTTATCATATTGTCCAAGCTGCTTTCATCCCCAGAGAATGAGATAATGATCAGATTCAGGCAGGATGAGAAACATGTGCAGAGCTGTCATCTGTTCAGGACTCTTTCTTGCCCAGATTGTTTGAGGGAGCAAAAGAAATAATGCCCCACCCACGAACCATAGCTCTTCTTGGGTTGTGAATTTGGAAAGCATTCTCTTGCATATGTCAATAATCTCAGTGTTTTATCAAAGAAGACTTCCCTCGTGATTTTTCGTAATGGTCCTTTAAAGAAAATAATTAGGATTTTACCTGGTAATCTTCAAAAGAGAATGGAAGATGGAAAAGCCCTCCTGCTTTAAATGGGACCCAGAATGAATAAAACTAGAAATGTAATTGTCCTTTGTTTCTACCAGAATCAAGTAAATGTTTTAAAAGTGTTCTTTGTGTATATAACAGATACACATAAACTGAATATAAGTAGTTCATGATCTGCATGTAATATGAGGAGGTATTTGGGCATAACATCCTCGATATAGTATGGAGAAAACTAAAATTATGTCTCTGGTACTAACTCTACATAACTATGGGTAATTCCCTTAATCTCTTTGAGATTTTCTTACCTTGTATAGGAGAAGTAGTTAATTCCTCCCTTACAAAATCATTCTGAGGCTTATATAAAAGAAGTTATACAAATTGCTTTGCAAAGTTTTAAAGCAGTAGATAAAAGGCAATTATTTAATAAAGCGATTTGTAAACTGTAAAAGAACTATATACTTTGGAGTTAATTAATATGGCTATTATTAATAGTTTCTTTGAATTTTGAGCTCATGGAAACCATAGAAAGGGGTTCCTATAATAAAGCAATAGTTTTTTTTTAATATTTTTTCCCTTTTTCTCTTTATAGAAGTCTAATTATGCCTGCAGCTATCCTGTTTCTTCTATCTCTGTCATAGACGTTCCCCACCCTGCAGTTCTGAAAGAAACTCCTAAATGCATACTTTTGTTGTTCAAAGAAGCTACCAATTACAAGAGATTGAGCTGTGAGATGGTGGTGAGGAAGACATTTTTACCATTTACATTCAAATAGATGCCTTAAACTAAAAGGGACTGAAAAGTACCCAACCATTACATATTACAAGTTAAAATGAAATTGAACTGTGCCATGACAGTTCTAGAATAGTATTAACTAGGATCCTCACAATTCTACTTATATTGTATTTAGAAACTCAAGAAGATGGAAACTCTGAATAAAATATTACTCATTTCTCCCTATCCCGGAACAGGCTATACATAAATCATGTCTTTCATGTGAAATGTTGTAAGAATATTTTACATATATATACATATATATCTTTATATATAAGTAATTATAACACAAATATATATAATGTAATACAATGTAAACAAATAGGTATATGTAAATTAATAAATTAGAATACAATTTAATGAATAGAAATAAATGTGTTCAGGTGTATATATATTCATATATACATATATATATATATATATTTGCTTTTTATAAAGACATATGTGTATATGTGTGTGATATATTCCGGTGCCTTTGAAAGGTATGGAGAAGTGAGTAGTATTCTTAATTTTCATAACAGTAGGAAAGATGAACTAAAATAAAGCTATTTGACCAAGATAACTTATTTAAACCAATTGTCTACATAACTGTGCTAACATCTGTATAATTGTTCTAAGTAGTGGGAATACAAAGAAAGCAAACAACAACAAACAAAATGAATCCAGCTATAAAAGGGATCATATTCAACTAGAGAATACAATGTGTAACTAAATGAGAATATATAAAGTACAGAAAATGCAAATGGAAAGTAATGAAGTAACCTTAGAGGGGAAGAAGGCATTAGCAGCAAAATACCAAAAAGGGACTCCTGCAGAAGACAAGACTTAAGTTGAGTCTGGAAAGAAATTAGTTAGAAATAAAAGAAAGATATTTCAAACATGAAGAGCAAGTAGTACAGAGGTATACAGATGGAAAATAGACTGTTGTGTATGATGAATGGCAAGTAAATTAAGATGAGTAATTTATAGAGGAGAGGAGAAATGAAAAGTTTCATTTTGTTTTGTTTTTCCAGGAAAGCCCAGTTGAGAAGAGACTAAAATGTAATGAATCATTCATATAAAAATGCATTTAGGGCAGCTGGGTAGCTCAGTGGATTGAGAGCCAGGCCTAGAGACAGGAGGTCCTAGGTTCAAATCCGGCCTCAGACACTTCCCAGCTGTGTGACCCTGGGCAAGTCACTTGACCCCCATTGCCTACCCTTACCAATCTTCCACCTATAAGTCAATACACAGAAGACAAGGGTTTAAAATTTTAAAAAAATGCATTTAATTGGATAAAGTTAAATAAAAATTCAGAGCATTCAAAATGTTAAAAATAATAGACTATAATGATACTTTTACTGGTACCAGTAGATTTTTAAAAATAATTGGGAGCTATATAAATTATTTTATAAATAAAACCTGAATCTAAATCTAGGGGCAGGAAAAAAGTTAAAAATGCTTTAATCAGAATAACTTTTACTCCAAAACTCTAGTAACTCAACATTTATCCATAATCATGGAAGAAGAGATTTGAATAGATACATTCATCTTTTGCAAAGATTCATTAGATAAATGATTTGAAAATAACTTTAGACATTGATACACATTACCTTTGTGTGACTTTGTGTAAGCACATTATTCATTTCATAAAATAAAATAAAATTATCAAAGATGCCTAAGAAGACACACAGACTCACCTGATCTCTACCAAATTACCCTCTAAGCAACTATGATATAGTATGAATAAATTCTGGAGAAGCATAACCCATAAAATGTGGAGTGAATTATTGTTCAGTCCAAATCAAAATCCTGCAGGAAATATCTCTTGTTTCAGGATGATAATGGAGCACAGACCAGCTCACCAAGACAGGTCACACCCATGGTCACAGTACTTGGGGGCACTTACAAAAACAAAAAGACTTTCTGAGTCTTCAGCCATGGACTGTAAGGGGAGGTAATGTTGAACAACTCTTCAGAAGGACATTAAAGGGGTCTTTGTACTGGCTTTGGGTATGTGACTCTCGTCACATTGCTCTACACAGATCTAATTCATGTTACTGGATCACAGTCTCAAGATAAGGAGGAGCAATAACACACACAAATAATTGTGATCTCAGGGGATACTGGTCACAGTTGTCAAGCAGAGCTTGTAATTGCTCATAACCAGAGCACAGAACAGAAGAGTATTAAACCTACCTCTTTTTTGATCATACCACGTTGGAAAAACTAAAAACGTATAGATCCACAGAGCTAGCTCAGAAAACATATGCCAAAGAACTTGAAGCTTGGAACAGTGCTTCCTTCAAAACAGGAATAGAGCCTAACTTTGCAGGTTTTTTTTAAGTTAAAAGAAAAGAAAAGGGCTGGAAATGAGCAAACAACAACAATATAAAAAGAAACAACATAGAAAGTTATTTTGGTAATATGGAAGGCCAAAACAAAAATTCAGAAGACAGCAAAGTGGATACTGTTGCATCCAAAACCTGCAAGAAAAAGAATACAAATTGATTTAAAAGTCCAAAGGAATTACTGGATGTGTTAAAAAAAAGTATTTTAAAAACAAAAGAGGGAAAAGAAAAATTGGGGAAAGAAATGAGAGTGTTACAGGAAAATCATAAAAAATAGAGTAAACAGGTTGGTAAAAGAGGCACAAAAATATAGTAAAGAAAATAATGTTTTAAAAAACAAAATAGACTAATTGATGAAAAAGTCCCAAAAATCCAAAGAAAAGAACTCTTTAAAAAGCAGAATTGGCTAAATGGAAAAAGATAATTTAAAAAATTCACTTAAGAGAACTCCCTAAAAAGTAGAATTTTCTATATTTGAAAAGAGATACAAAAATTTCCTGAGGAAAAGAACTCTTTTTAAAGTAGAACTAGTCAAATGAAACAGGAGATACAAAAGCTCACTTGAGCAAATTATACCTTAAAAATTAGAACTAGACAGGTGAAAACAAATTACTCCAGGAGACATCAAGAAATAATCAAACAAAAAGAATGAACAAATAGGAAAAAAAGTGAAATATCTCATTGGAATAACAACCAACCTGGAAAATAAATCCAGGAGAAAAAGTATAAAAATTATTTAACCCCTTGTAAGCCATGGTAAAAAAGAGTTTAGACATCATCTTTCTTTAACAAAATAAAATAAAATAAAATAAAAAATAAAAAACCTTACCTTCCAACTTAGAATCAGTATTATGTGTTGTTTCCAAGGAAGAAGAATGATAAAAGCTAAAGTATGGTGGTTTAGTGACTTACCCAGGATCACACAAACTAGGAAGTATCTGAGGTTAGATTTGAACCTAAGACCTCCCATCTCTAAGGTTGGCTATCTATCCCTTGAGCCATCACCTGCCTCTAAAGATCATCTTTCAAGAAATTATCAAGGAAAACTGCTCTTATATTCTAGAACCAGAGGGCAAAATAAAAATTGAAAGGATTCATTAATCACCTCCTGAAAAAGATCACAAATTGATTACTCCCAGGAATATTATAACTACATTTCAAAACTCCCAGGTCAAGGAGAAAATATTAGAAGTAGCCAAAAAGAAAAAAAAATATTTAAAATATTGTGGAACCACAATCAGAATAACACAAGATTTTGCAATTTCTACATTAAAGGATCTGATGGTCTAGAATATGATATTCCTAAAGGCAAAATACCTAGGACTTTAACCAAGAATCATTTATTCCTCAAAATTGAGCATAATCCTTCTGGAAGGAAAATAAAGAGTACTTAATGAAATAGAGGACTTTCTAACATTCCTGTTGAAAAGACCAGAGCCCAAGGAAAAATTTGACTCTCAATTGAAAGAACAAAGGATGCCTAAAAAAGGTAAACAGGAAAGAGACACTGGAAGTCATTCAATAAGCTGAATTGTTTACAAAACTATATAGGAAGATGATTTTTGTGACTCCTAAGAACTTTTTCAGTAATGGGGCACTTGGAAGTAGTATACATAGCATAAAAGTGTAGGTTGAATATAATGGAATTTTATTTAAAAAAATAATATTAAGGAGCAAGAAAGAGGAATGCATTGGGAGAAAGGAGAAAGGAGTAATAGATTTGGGTAAATAATCTTTGTGGTGGCAAAAAATTGGAAAATGAGGAGATGCCCTTCGATTGGGGAATGGCTCAAATTGTGGTATCTGATGGTGAAGGAATATTATTGTGCTGAAAGGAAAAATGAACTGGAGGAATTCCGTGTGAACTGGAATGACCTTCAGGAATTGATGCAGAGTGAAAGGAGCAGAACCAGGAGAACATTGTACACAGAGACTGATATACTGTGGCACAATCCAATGTAATTTATTTCTCTACTAGCAGGAATGCAATGACACAGGACAATCCAGAGTAACTTATGAGAAAGAACCCTATCCACATCCAGGGAAAGAACTATGGGAACAGAAATGCATTTGAAAAATATATGATCAATCATGTAGTTCAATAGGGATGTGATTAAGGTTTTGAAGTTAAAGAATCTCGCTACTGCAAAATAGGTTTTGAACAATGATACATGTATAACCCAGTAGAACTGCTTGTCAGATCCTGGAAGGGGAAGGGAAGGTGGGGTTGGGTGAAAATCATGAATCATGTAACGATGGGAAAATATTCTAAATAAAGAGACAAGTACCTTCAAAAAAAAAAAGAATAGAAGTCATTCCCTAATTGATAAAAGGTCAAAGGATAGGAACAGACAGTTCTCATCCTAAGTAATCAAAGTTCTCTTTAGTCTTATGAAATAATGCCCTGAATCACCATTAATTAGAGAAATTCAAATTTAAAAAACTCTAAGGTACCACACCACACTTATCAGATTAGCTATTGTGATAGAAATGGAAAATGACAAAACTTGGGAGCGATTTTAGAAAATTGAGAAATTAATGCACTATTGGGAGAGTTGTGAACTATATTCAATCATTCCAGAGAATAATTTGCAACTATTCCCAACAAACTCTAAAATAGCACATAGCCTTTTACCCAGCAATGCCATTACTTGGTTTTATATCATAAAGAGATGAAGAATTAAAAGGGGAAAGACATGTATGTACAAAAAAAATTAAAGCAGCTGTTCATAAGGGAAAAGAATTGAAATGTTGGGATACCCATTAACTGGGTAATGGCTAAGTTATATGACATGATTGTAATGAAATACTACTGTGCTATGGAATCTGTAAAGCAGGAGGAGCTCAGAAAATTCTGAAAAAGACTTATATGAACTGACACATAGTGAAGTGAACAAAACTCGGAGAATATTATATACAGATAGCAATATTGTACGATAAACAATTGCAAATAAACTTAGCTATTTCTCAGTGATCCAAAATAATCTCAAAGTACTCATGATGAAAATGGCATTTGCTTCCAGAGAAGGATCTGATAGAATCTGAAACCTGACCAAAATAATATCTTTTCACTTTCTTATCTTTTTTTGTTTGTGTTTCCTTCCACAAAAGTGTTAAGAAAGAAAATGTTTCATGTGGTCACATATGTAAAATCTATATCAGATTGCTTACCATCTCAGCAGGGGGAGGTAGGAGAAGGAAGGGAGAGAATTCAATACTCGAAATTATTTTAAAATGTTGGAAACTATTTCTATATGTAATTGGAGAAGAATAAATTAAAATTAAAATTAATTTATCAATATAAAAAGAATGATAAAATATAGAAATGTGATAACATCTCAATTATAAAGGAGTTGATGTTTCTATTCCACAAGGATGAAGAATTATCAGAGATACATAAACGAGCTTATTTATATTAACATGTCTACAACAAATGGTAAATTTAAAAGAAAATAACACTGGTGAACTCTATATTGCAAATGTATTAGCTAAAACTTAAGGCATATATACAAAATCTGTTGTATTTTGCTTTCTTGTTAACTCCTTGTCCACAATGGATAGATGATCAGAAGATATAAAACAAAATTTCTCAATTGCAGACACACAACAGTCATCATTTAAGTAGCTTTCAGTTCATTTATAATCAAGGATGTTCAAATTAAAATAAGGTAAGGTAAAACTGACAAATAATTGAAATCATTGTAACACAGTGTTAATGAGTTTGTAGAGAAAAAGATGTATGTATTCTCAAGAATTTTTGTTGAAGTTGTAAACCTGTTGTTCTGGAAATCTGGAAATGAATATAATGAAAAGCTAAGCATATCATTGTATAAGAAAATTCAGTTTTGAGAGATGTAAGCTGAAAATGTTATCAGAAAACAAACTAAAACAAAAGTTATCCTAATAAAAAGGAAGAAATCTAAAATTTCAATAATGGCAAATAGTTAAACATATAACAAAATAATTTTATCTAATGGAATGAATTCAAGACAAGTCAATATAAAACATATAAAGAAGTCTGGGTAAATTATGAAAAACTACAAGATTATTAAATAAAAATATGAAATAAAATATACTTACTATGATAAAAAGAAAAGTAAATGTGTTCAAATACTATGGAGACTTTTGATAATGTTGTTGAAGCATTTTTTGTATTGAGCAAATAATTTAATTCATTGTAATTAGTTGTGAAGCAAGTTGAATTTGTCATTTTGAGTTTTAATATTTGTATTTTTAAAAAATATTTTAGCTCCCTGTGTATATGGACAAACATACAAAATCAAATATAGTCCATCCTCTTTTTTCATCTAAAAGGAAATACTCTAGCTAATGCCAATATCCAGTTGCTGAAGTGAAAAGATCTTTGGAGGCAGATGACTTGTCTTTAAAACCTGCCTTAGGCACATTCCACCTGTGTTCACTTTGATAAGTCACTGACTTTTCTGGAATATAAATTTCCTCTTCTGAAAAATGGGAAGTTGTACTGAATAACATTCCATTGCTAGACCTATAATTCTAGAAACCATTTCACTATTAAAATTTCCCATCAATATCATCTATCTTCAATATGAAGAATTACCCATGCCACCCAAAATCTCTTCAAAATACAAGATGAGCTTTAGATTCTGTTAAAAGTAGGAGTGAAATATTATCAGTGTAACTTAAGAGAGGATACAAAGATTCTCTTTAGCTGGCAAAATCAGATTATACTGAAAACCTGATTGCCATAAATCCTCTATCAAATTAACATCTCTTTTCCATGGTTCTTGTTTGTCCTTCACTTCAAAGAGGACCAATGACATCTTGATTGTAGCATGAGTCAGATTTATGTGAGGCAGAGTTGCATAAAGTTGTTTACTGGTCTCACTTGCTCCTCTTCAGTGTGTCATGGAAGTCCAGTGACAAGACAAAAGTCAAGAAAATTGGTGACAGCCCAGGATGTGATGTATGACCTTGACATCTTTGATGTCTGACCAACCTATAGACATTCCAAAGTGCCTGTTTCAGCCTCCTTTATGGCTGTTGGAACAAGTCATTCTTATCTGCCCATTCTGTAAGGGGAAGGCTTGACGTGCTTGGGGTAGACATCCCCCTACCCAAATGACTGGTTTGAGGCATTAGTTACCTTCAGCCTGGTTTAGCCCCTCTGCCAAGAAGTTTTACTGGGAGTGTGACTGTTATTCATGATACAGTTTCCTGGATCTACTGGTAATGGTTGTATAAAAGGTAGACACCAAAAGTGGATGAGCAGCCCTGAAAATGACTGGACAAGCTCTCATGCCAGAGATGCTATTCCTCCCTGAATAATACTATCCATCCCATTTTCCCTCCCATGATAGAAAATATAGTACTTAGCTAAGTCTCCAAACCCTTGAATTTCAAGGTTCATATAACCACTATTTTTGGTGACTTTTGTTCTTTCCACTTCATAATCGTGCCCACCCAAAGAGAAGGTCCAAACTGTCATGAATAATATTGATCTTTGCTATTCTACTCAGAAAGAAGTGGATCTATATTTTGAATAGCTCTAAAAATTAAAAATCTTCATTTATGACTATGCCTGGCACAGTTTTAGCTGACTGTGAGTTTAACTGATGTTAGGTCCTTTCTTTGTATGAGATTTAATTTTCCTTTAGATAGCTAGCTGTGCCTCATGTCAGTACTTATAAGCTGTCTTGTCAGCAGGAGGCTGCACACTGTGATAGGGATGTGTCCCAGGAGGAAGAGAGGAAGCTAGTCACTTCTCTGCAGCTCATCAATACTCAGTCCCTGTGGGTCCTGATGTCACCATGACTAAAGCTGATAAGCTCCCTGAATTAGATTGAGTTATGGGGGACACCTACTAATCAGCCTCAGCAGAGTGAGGAGGTGCATAAAAGTTATGGGAAGGGAAGAGGCAAAGAATACAAAGTCCTATAGGAGTTCTAGTATTAATCAATAATATGTGATGCATAAGAAAGAATACAGGAATTGGAGATGGAAGGATCGGGTTGAGCTTTGCTGTTTCCTGTGTTTGTGAACTTGTTCCTTACATTTCTGGGGTTCAGTTTCTTTATCTGCAAAATCAGTTGCTAGGACAAATTAATGGAAAACAGAATTGAAAGGCGCCTTAGAAATCCTCCAATCGAAGCCTAATTATTGAGGAAATCAAAGCCCAGAGAGGCCAAGTGATTTCCTTAGTGGAGCATAGTGTTAAGTGTTAGATCAGATTGGAATCAGTCAACTACTTTTTAAGAACTGGGATTGCAAAGGGAATTCTTTTTCTCAGTGAACTCATATTCTAATGGAAAATAGAGAATTAGGGATTTAGAACCTAAAAGGAACTTAGAAGCCATCTAGTCCAACCTCCTCATTTTACATAAGTGAAAACTGAGGTCCAGAGAATTTAAATAGATTGAGTTGCTTTAAGAGGTATCTCCTCCTTTGAAGTTCTGAGTTAGAGGTGTGAAAAAAACATTTCCTAGGAAGCAGTGTTTTAGTGGGATTTCCTTTGGCATATATGTTGGACTAAGTGACCAATGAAATGACTTCCAATTCTCAAAATCTGTGATCCTGTGATTACGCAGAGAGTGAATGACAGAGGTTGGATTCAAACTCTGATTCTGTTCCCAGTATTTTTCTTTAAAAAAATAAACACTTCCCTTTCTTCTTAGTAACAATTCTAAGTCAGAAGGGCAAGGGCCAGGCACAAGAGGATTAAATAGGTCCAGGGTCACACAGTTATGAATTATCTGAGGCCAGATTTGAGCTTAGGTCCTCCTAACTCCAGACTAAGCATTCTACCCACTGGACAATCTACTTGCTTTTCCCAGTATCCCTTCTAGGAGAACATTAAGTGATATAAAACTAATTCCAATTTATTACATCATTTTACATGGAAAATGATCAAACTTTCCATTGAGATAGCCATTTATTAAGAGACTGTGCTAAGTCCCTGCTCTTAAGGAGCTCACATGCTAGTAACTTAAATAGACCTCCAATGATCCACCATCATGCCTATAGAAAGTGACTACCAATCCCACATGCACTATGGTAAGAACTAATCCCTCCTTCCCTAATATCAGCATTAGTATTGGGTAGGGTGACTCACTTCTTGAGCTGGTGAGTCAACAGGTGCATTGGGTACAGAGATTGTTCTTTTAGGGATTATTATAGTACTAGGGTGTATGCCCATGATTCCCAAAGTGGGTGCCATCGCCCCCTGGTGGATCACTATCCAGTGGGGCAGTGATGGCCACAGGTGCATTTATCTTTCCTATTAATTGCTATTAAAATTTTTAAGAAAATTAATTTCCGGGGGGCTAAATAATATTTTTTTTCTGGAAAGGGGGTGGTAGGCCAAAAATTTTGGGAAACACTGGTGTATGCCTCAGTGACTGGGGAGGGAAGACTGAGAAGTCAGCAAGGCAGAGATTCTGGCAATTATAAGTTAGGGAAAATGAATCAATAAGTCAATTAATCACCAAGCATTAATTAAGTCCCCACAATTTTCCAGGCATTGTTCTTTTGATTCATCAGTTTCCATGCATTCAATTTGCATCCTCTTTCTAATGATTCTCAAATCTGTTATTCAGCCCTAACTGTGTGTAACTCCAGTTACTTGTTGGATTTCTCAAACAAGATGCCCCACAGACATCTTAAACTCAACATACCCCAAACTAAATTCATTATCTTTTCCTCACATACTTTTCACTCTTCTTAACTTCTGCTGCTGTGGAAATTACTATCTTTTCAGTTCACTCAACTGTCAAACTGATATTCCTACAACAGAAATTCTAACCATAGCAACCCTCTCATCATTCAATCAACTCCAGTGGCGCGAGCATCAAATAAAAAAAAAAAAACAACATCTGTTTGGCATTGAAATTCCTTCATAATCTGAACTTTTTCTACTTTTCCAGTCTATACCTTACTGGTTCCCACAAAATCTGTGATGCAGTGATACTGGCTTCTTTGCTGTTCCTTCTCCCAACCCCAGTCTTTTTTATTGGTTGCCCCTATGGCTGAAATTCCCTCCTTTTTCATCTTTTCTCCCTGTCTTCCTCCAAGTTAACAAATAAAATCACACCTATTACAAGAAGCCTTTTCCAATTCCCCTTAATATTAATTCCTTCCTTCTGGTGATTATCTCCAATGTAGTCTCTTGATAACTATTTTGTACGTCATCATTCGCATGTTCTCCCCACCTCCATTAGACTCGAGAGCCAGGACTCTCTTTTGCCTTTCTTTATGTCTCAATTCTTAGTAATGTCTGGCACAGAGTAGATGCTTAATAAATGTCAAATGAGTGACTATCTGCTAGGCTCTGGGAACATTTTAAAAAAAAAGAAAGAATCCTTGCCTTCATGAAGCTTATATTCTATTAGGGAGATGAGCAGAAATCATTTGTTTATCAATGTTTCCCAGAGGAACTGCTCATAGGTGGAAGAAGATTTAAAAAAATAAAATAAAATAATGTCTAGTTTCAGCCAAGAGATGAATGTGGCAAATATGGTCATAATAAAATAACTGAAAAAATAATCTATCTGAACATATAGCCCATTCAAATAATAAAAAATAATAGTATTTACATAGCATAGTTCTACAAAGTTTGCAAACTTCTTTATAATATCACCTCCTGATATTCTCATAATAACTCAGAAGGATAAATGCTGCTATTGTCCTCATTTTACAGGTGAGGAAACTGAAACTGAAAGAGGTGAAGTTAAGTGACTCAGTGTCATACAGTTAACTCAGTGACTGAAGGTGGATTTGAACTCGTCTAGGTCTAGCACTCTATTTACTGTGCTTCCCATTTTGAAGAAAGTTTGGCAAGGAGAGATATATAAATATATATATATTTTTTTCTTTCCCCTGCATTCCAAGTGATTGTTAGTTATTTGAGAATGGGAATTCTTATCTCTACTTATTGTTGTTGTGTCTCCCAATAATACTTTTGGGAGTAATAATAGTTTTGGAGCCTTAGAGATAATACACTCCCAGCCCCTTGTTTTATAGAAAAAAGAAACTGAGTAAAGGAAAAGAGAAGTAACTGGAAATTAATGGCAGAGCCTGGTTTTAAAGATCTTCTAGCTCCAAAGACAACATTCTTTATATAAACCATTCCTATGCCACGTATCCTGGGAGACCTCAGAGAAGATGATTAAGAAGCTGAAAGTGGGCCATTTTGCTAGGTCATCATTGTGTCAATCAATAAACATTTATCAACTGCCTTCAATGGGCCAGTCAGGCACTGTGCTAAGCACTGGGTTCCAAAGAAAAGCAAAAAAAATAGTCTCTGCTCAAATACATATGTTTTATATCATAAAGGAGAACATTTCCAAGAATAACTTACCATTTGCTATACTTTGCATGGGATATGAAATTATATAATTTTCTAGCATACCTAGTAAAATGGGTGAGATTGTCAATGAACAGGAAACTTTAGCCCCAACTTGGAAAATAACCAGTCTAAAAAACAGGAGAGAGAAAACTTTTTTGCATTTTATTTAGTGAAAAAGAATAAATGTCAATTTCTGTGACTATTTTAAAGCAAGTTAAATAGACATCCTGCGTACACTTCATTTTTTAAAATATCATGTACATGATCAAGACAAGACAAAACTGATTAATGAAGAAAACTTAAATCAAAACATTTAGAATTTTTTTTCTTATTCATAACTGAGAAGCCTAAAACAGAAATGATAAATTTTGGGGTATTTTTTAATATACTACATGTAGTCCACATACATTTCTCAAATAAACTACTCTTGATATAACTTCAGTAACCCCTACAGAAAAAAAATAATATTTAGATAAATGTGCATAGCAAAACAAATTTGTATGTGCAACTTTCATTCTTCGTTTCCATGTCCCTTTCTATCTTTGCAAAACAACCCTAAATTTATACATAGTTCCAAGCAGATGAAGGGATTGATCAGTGAGATTAAGGGAGAACACATATCAGGATCTAGGGAAAGGGTTAACAATATAGGACACCTAGACTGATCAGGATTAAGCATACTACCTAATTATTTTTAATTCAGGAGTCTCAGAATGCTTTACAAACACATTTATTTTTTCCCCTAGGAATAAGGCAAGTGGAAAAGCATAGTATTTCCATTTTTTAATTATATGAAATAGGGGAGCATCACTTAATTGATAAATTGTTCAGTTTAAAACCCAGATAATCTGAGTCCAAATCCTACTTTTAAGGATTTAATTGTGATCTTGGGAAAGTGCCTTAAATTCACTGATCCTCAGACAACTCTTTAAGATATACTCTTTATACAGTTGTACTCTTTCTTAGTCAAGGATCTTCCCACATTTACAAAATATCACATATCTTAAATGTAACAAAAACCAGTTAACTAGGACAAGTTCTTACTTGTCATAATGACTTCTCCTACATTCATGTTTGATCTAGTCAATTGACTTTACATTTCACTCTGATGATTTCTATTCCATTAAAACAATTGCTCGAATTTGTTTTAATTTGTTTCCTACCCAGAGTCTAGGGCATGTCTGCATAATTGTTATTTACTTCCTAGCAAGCACTTTTCTTGCATGAGTCTGCCTTAGAAAAACACAAGAAATGTCATACTTGTGCTTTGAACTCAGTATACTCCATCCAACATAACATTTTTTCTGTCCTAGATAGAAGGAATCTTTGAAAGGAAATTATTTTCCTCTCTATGATCAATCACAGGAGAAATAATGCATACCAAAACATTCCTGGCTACCTATAACCACCTTTTCCAGACCATTATCCATGGAATAATGTAAACAGGGATGGAGATGCGGGGTCTCTAGGAGACCCCAAGTCACTAGAAAATCTCAGACCAGAGAAAGCACATGAGGAACTCCCCAGGAATTTGATGTGGCCAAGAACACAACATCCTTGAGAAACACTGATAAATAGACAAAGATGGCATATATGTTCCATACTTTTGAGATCTGCATATCTCACTGACAGATAACATTCCACTCCTCAGGAAACCCCCCTCCACTTTCTCCCAAGTTTTCTGTCCTTGTATGTTACATGTCACATATTTGCCAGTGAAAGTACACAAACTCAGCTCTCCTGTCTCTGAGAGAGGCAACCTCCACCACGTCTCCTGATCATTCAACTTCTCTTCCTAATAAATCTCTTTATTTTCTAAAAATTTGTTGGGGGCCTGGTATTTCTTTAGGTCGGTGTTCTCCTTGAATCTGGAAATCACCCTGCCACAACAAAATTATTTTTAATTTTTTAATGGTTTTCATATGTTCATTTTTCAAGGTAATTGATGATTTTACAGTTTTATACTTGTGATGACAAGTATACTATTTTAATAGATTTGATTACTTGTTATTATTGAATGATCTATTAATATAATTAATCCTTTTATTCTTATTGAAGACATCCCCTTTCAGCATCATAGTATTCATTACTTATATTCTGGATTGGTTTGATCAGATTTCTGAGTTCACTCTAACTTCATCTTTCATGTTCTCTGGATTCTGATATTATTATCCCTGGGTTCATAGAATCCCTTTCAACAACAGTCTTCTGGACATTAGGTCCTTCCATTGACGTCCATCAAGACCACATTGGTGAAGCCTAATCCAAAGCAGGGCTTCTGCTTCAAGGGGAAGGGAAAGAGGGGAGATGAAGAGATCAAAGCATCCTTCCCTCCCCTTCCAGTTTCCCACGGGGGAGGAATATTCTCCATGTGTGAATAAGTTACACATGTCCCCAGAGTGCTTGAATAAAGGTCTTTAGAGCCTAGTGTCAAAAAGGGCCCATGTGGAATAAAATCTTTTGCACATTCTCATCCATTCCAAGGAAAGAAAATTAATGAATTTAGGAAGGGCTTTCTCGAGGGTCAAGAGTCCAACTTTGGATCTAATTTCAGTGTTCCACATAGCTGAAGTAGCTTGCCTTTTACTTGAAGATAACCAGAAGCTTCCCATCCAGCCCTGTAGATATCAGAGATACAGTCAGAGAGAAAAATCTTCTTCAGAAAAATCTTCATTGGTTAAAAAGTTTAAGATTGCATATTACATGTATCCCCCACAGTCAAGTTTTGTTTCTCCATAGGGTATAATTGGAAAATCTTGAACCCCTAAAACTACATTACCCCAAAATTCCTTTCTGTATTACCCAGAATGCGTTTCCCTTTGTCCATGTTTGCATGCACATGTCACCTTTGTATAAGTTCTGAAGCTCCGCCTCTCTCTTCCTCTTTTGCTCTCCCAAGGGGGCTGAATTGCTAGGTCTCTTACTTGAATTATTATTAATAAACATTTTAAATATAATACTTGGATTACTGGATATTAATTTTAAAATCCACATTTGGAATACTGGCAAGTAAATAAGGGTTTGGGCAAGGACACTGAATTTGGGATTACAGTTTCTGAATTCACATCTCACTTATCTCACTTATTATGTGATCCTGAGAAGATCATACAACCTCTCTTGGTGTCAATTATTTCTTCATGTCTAAAATGTAGGATTTGGGGGGCAGCTGGGTAGCTCAGTGGATTGAGAGCCAGGCCTAGAGACAGGATGTCCTAGATTCAAATCTGGCCTCAGCCACTTCCCAGCTGTGTGACCCTGGGCAAGTCACTTGACCCCCATTGCCTACCCTTACCAATCTTCTGCCTTGGAGCAAATACGCAGAAGTTAAGGGTCTGATAAATAAATAAATAAATAAAATGTAGGATTTGAATTAGAATGTATCTAAGGTCTTGCAGATTAATTTATATTATGTTCAGTTATAGAATTTTATATGTGAACCCTCGTATAGTTCTGTTTGGTGGTTGATGAAAACCCGCAGGTTCCTGCTTGACTGATGGCATAATTGTCTATGCCTAAAGGCAGGGCAATTATTGAGTTTTGTGATTATCTCTGAAAATGAATATGAATTAATATGAATAAATCAATTTCTAACAATTGCATGTGTTCTGAGGTGGAGGAGGAAGAGGAAGAAAAAGAAGAAAGAGAAGAAAAAGGAGAAGGAGGGCAAGAGAGTGGGGAAGGGAAGGGGGAAGGGACGTTTTGGCCTCAATTCATTAGCTACATCAATCCTGAAAATCTCAAAGGACTGTAAGGAAGTACGTAAATACCATATTCCTAACATTTTCTCTAATATATATTTTTTAATCACAGTGGAAATAGAAGACAGCTGCAGCATAAATTCTCTTTCTCTACATTCACTACAAAAGCCAACTTAATTATTAACATTTATTTAGCATATGAACTCATTTGTGTGTAATATTAAATCGCGTATTTATGTCATTAATCTCAAAATAACATTCACTTTGCAGGGTATGAATCACTTTCGAGCAAACACAAATTAGCACATATAAATTAGTAATGGTGGATGACTTTCAAATTCTTAAAAGGAGCCCAAGAGAATATAAGTACTTATCTAAACTCTTCAATCATCTTGAAGCATTCTCCCTTCAAATACGATCCTGCTTCCTTTCAAATTCAAGGAGGATGTGATGGGGCAAATCGTATACTCATCTTTTTTGGAGTACCATCTATATTTCCAGCCTCATTAACATGTCAATGAGAATTATAAATGCATGATTCAGCTGTAGCAAAGGCAGGACATTTGAGTATGGCCTCAATGCAATGTTAGTTGTCTAAAATACCTAATAATATTGTTGTTATTCAGTCATTTCCAACTTTTTGTTTCCCCATTTGTAGTTTTCTTGGTAAAGCTACTGCAATAAATAGAAATACTATATATGTCTTTATAGAAATATAAATAAATTATATGTGTAAATTTAAATTAAAATATAAAAATAAATATAAATAAAACAAAAACAATGGAAATAGGCTTGCCATTTCCAGAATGTTTTACATATGAGTTAAGGAAGACAAACAGGGTTAAGTGACTTGCCAGGATTACAGAATTAGTCAATGCCTTTGGCCAGATAGGAACTCAGGAAGATAAGTTTTTCTGACTGCAAGCCCAGAACTCTACTGTGGCACCCAGCAGCCCTATAACCAATGAATGTTATTAGATATAGCTTCGACACCCATAGGATATAGGTAATCAGTTAGCCAGAGAACTTTCTTTTGGTTAATAATTTCTTTTGTGGCATCCAGATTTACATTTCAAACTGGCCCCCTTTAATTTTTCTGTCTTCTCATACCTTAATCCTTCCTCCTCCCCATTCCTACCAATTTCCCTATGATCCAGTGCCACTGGTCTGCTTTTTCCTGTGGACAAAACACTCCAGAATCCAGACATTTTCACCAGCACCCCTGCCTCTTATGTGGCATGCCCTGTTTCCCAGGTTCTGCCTCTTGGCTTCCTTCAAGCCGCAGCTAAAACATTACCTTCTTTGGGAAAATTTTCCTCATTTTCTTTAATCTTAGTGCCTTCCTTCTATTGATTGTCTAATTTTTCCTGTACATACAGTGTTCATAAATGGTGGTTTTAACATTATCTTCCCCCATTTAACACTGTACTCCTTGAGCAAGGGGACTGAATTTTGCTTTTCTTTCTATCACAAAGATTAAAGTAGTTCTGGGACCATAATAAGTTGTTCGTAAATGTGTATTGACAGAATGAAAGATGGACTGATAATGCCAATTAAATGAACAACTTCCATTTTGTAAGCACATGTTGGATTGAATAGCCCAGAGCAGTATCTCATCACTGGTTGATAACTGCTCTTTCTTGATGTCACTTAGATTCCTTTTACTAATTTAAGAAAGATTTTTTTTTAAATAGCCGGCTAAAGATATTTGTTCTCATAGGAAACAGACACAAAAGTCTAAGCTCTTGACTAAATCCTAAAGAAGAAAAAACCAGGCTAGCAAAGGTTGCTTAGGATAATGAACAAAGTTCAAACAAGATTACAGTATGTTCAAGAGTTATAATGGTCCTATTAAGTTACTTTACTTGACTTAACATTTATTGCCATATCTCTACACTATTTTAAACATTATTTTCATTTCAAATTCATCAAATTTCAAATAAAATGAGCATTTTATACACATTGTGGAATACATAAATGGAATTGTTCATGAAGCTGAAGATATCTTTAATGTACAACTTTCTCTGTTTTTTGAATTCTTGCCTTCCATCTTAAAATGAATGCTAAGTTTTGCTTCCATGACAGGATAAATAATTGAGGGCTAGACCACTGGGGATAAGTGATTTGTCCAGGGCCACATATCTAGGAAGTGTTTGAGTTCAGATTTGAATTCTGGACATCTCATTTCTAGGCCTAAAACTCTATCCACTAAGACACTTAGAGCCGCCTCCACATGCTTTTATTTTTAAACAAGTTCAAGTTCCAACTTTCAAAGTTGTTCTGCTTGTGTGTGCTTTTTTGGGTCTACCTTTTGTTTGTTCATTGTTTCTCCACAACCAAGATCATTGGTCTCGAAATGATCAGGATCAGAAGATGGTCAATCATTATCAATCACTGGCACTGTGAAGATGTAGAAATTAGATTTCCCGGTTTGAGCTATTGGTATGCTTGCATTTTGGCTTTTGCACTCCTTATGCTATTATGGGAAAATATTTTCTCTGAGATCATGAGATAGCTGCTGACATAAAACACTCTAATGCAGAGATTTAAGAGTTGCAAGGATAGGTTTTACAATACTTAAAAACAGGTTCAAAGCTGAGAAAAAAAATAATTCTGAACTCTTACTAGCATTCTAACAAACCTAATGTAGATCTCAATTACATCTGAGAGAAAGAGAAATCATTTTTTTTTTTATCACAGAGCAATTTTATACATCTCCTTTTGTCCTGGGAATGATTATAAGACGTATTTTAATCCAGTGGTTCCTAAACATTTTTGGCCTACCACCCCCTTTCCAGAAAAAAATATTACTTAGCGCCCCCTGGAAATTATGAAACTATTTATTGAACTCAGAATATAACGTAATACCAAAAAAGTGTGGCCATCACCGCTTCCCTGGATCACTGCAACACCCACCAGGGGGCGGTAGCGCCCACTTTGGGAATCACTGTTTTAATCAATCAATAGACATTTGTTAACCACCTACTATGTTCCAGACATTGACCTAAGAGTTTTTATTTAAGAAAAAAAAAAAGAATATTGAAGGAATATTTAATAAAAGGTCTTTAAGCACAATGAAGTATTTTACAAAGTAGATAATGTACATAGCTTTACTTAATACAAAAGAAAATGAATGCACCTAATAACCTTGTATTTATTTTTAAATTTAATCTGGGTATTTTTATATGTGAATGTATTCTCCTCCCCCAAAATAATATTAGCTCCCTGATAGCAGCCATTTGTTCTTTTGTTCCTTTTTTTCTTCTGGGAAGGAGGGGAGGGGAGTTGAGGAGAGGGGAGGGAAGGGAAGGGAAAGGAAGGGAAGAGAAGTGAAGGGAAGGGAAGACATAGGGCTGAAAGAGGGAAAAGTTGGTTTCTAGTTTTTATTTCCTATCTTAAATGAGGGATTAAACTAAATGATTTCTTAGAGTCTCAGCCAGTCCATTTAGGTTTTAAGATTTATGTATAAACAAAACATATAAGCAATTTTTATAATGTAACACTAATGAACAAGGAGGGAAAAATTAATCCATTTTTTTAATAGCTGGTAATAAAAGACTACTAATTTCCATCCCTCTATTTTATTGTCTATTAGAATGAGATGTGAGATTGCCAATACTTCAGCTCCACTTATAGATATGTTCATATAGGCCATATATATAACAAAGATTGAAAATTTTCATTTCTATTCACTTTTATTATGTTTCCTGAAAAATAATGTCCTGAACAATATTTCATTCTAAAGTCTGGTATCTAATTAAAATTATTTATATGTGCTATATTGAATCTCTGGGAGCTTGAAGTTCACCTTTGATTGACAGATATGTCAGTTGGATAGAATGTTCCCAGAGAGGCATTCGAGACTCAGGAGAGAGGGCAGTTGAGAACCCTGGCAGAGGTTCTGGGTTTTTTTCCTGTCCTGAGGCTAGAGATTGGTGCGGATCCTGGTCTTGGAGATAGAGAATTGCAAACACTACCTTGCAAGCTCCTCCTGTGATTCCCTGTATCGTTATCAATCTGTCCTTGACCACCATCTCTGTGTCTACTGCCCTAGATATTAGGAGTTTCATCATCTTAGCTATCTAGGCTTCCCAGGGCCCGGGAGGGATCTGGGAAGTGGGCAGGAGAAGAAGAAGAGGGTGGAAAGAGGTGGATATATCTCAACTGTTAAGGTTTAAGATCTACAGAAGAAGAAGCTGAAGATTTCCCAGCAGTTTACCTGCTCTGGTTTAGCCCTGGCCAGGCTAACATTTGATTCTTCATTGCCTGTAGTTAGAGATTCATTAGTGTAAATTTAAGTAGAGTCTCCTAATACCTCAATCCTTTACCATTATCCTTCTTATCAAATATATACAAAGTTTAAAGTACCTTCCTGAATGGGTTTCCAAAGCTTATTTGGGAAGGGAGACACGCAGTCAGATTATCAACGTTATCCCAGCTGAAGAGCCCAATAATTAATACCAATCAACCCCAGGTGGGTCCTGAAGGGATAAACCACTTTGACCTGAAGGATCCTGCCTGGGCAACTGTTATAAAGGAGAAGTACCAACCTGTCCTCTCTGCACTCCAACTTCATATACATCAAATAGAGTTAGTGACCTTTAATATAACATATGTAAGTGTGCATTAACATCTAAGAAGTATCAAGAATAGAAAATGTTTTTGAAATCAGAGAACCCTATTCCAATCCTGGTTCTGCTATCTACACTCTATGTGACGTAGGGTAAGCTAAATAAATTATTTGAGTCACAATTCCCTTTTTTAGAACCAAAACATTAGTTTCCACATCACTTTTATTCTGACCTCCATGAGAAAGGGTAAGGGTGTATTGCCATGGAAGGATGAAAACTAAACAAATCTTAAAGAGCCGCTCATGAGGCTTCGTCTCTCACAATTCACCTGAGAGATCTAATCAAGTTAGAACCCTTGGTATAGCAAGGCAAAATTCCCCATAAAAGCCAATTCGAGATAGCCTCATCAGTATATGGACACAGAATCAAAAAATAGTACAATTCAAAGATTAGCATCTGAAGATAGAAGCTGCTATAACCCCAAAATAACTGTTTCCAGTAAGGAGGAGGGAGCCGTTGCTGTGGAGGATTCTCGCATGTGCAAAATTACTCTCATTCTTCAGAGAAACTGTCCCCCAGAACTCCCTCCCTACTGCCACCCCTCAAGCCTTACAACCGTCAGCAGCCCATCTCCATTAACAGTAGCTGAATGGTGGGAACAACACTAGGCAAGCATGTGCAACCCTGTTTATCATATGGAGCCAGAGGACAGAAAATGCAAGCTGCTGAAAGAAAGCACTAAATAAACTGTTCTTATGAGAAGTAAAATAAAGAAAATTTGCATATGCATTCAAGGTTGGGTCTTTATCTCACAAATGCTACTAGAGGAGAAAAATATTCATAATGTTTCAAAGAAACAAAATTTCCATATTGTAGGGGGAAACAAAACAAATACTTTCTCTCAACTGCAACAACTTCTGGAAAAAAGAATAAATGTTCATTCAGTATCGTTTATATGCATTATTGTGTAAGTTGAGATGTTCTCTAAGTAATTTATGGAACTGAAGATTTTATTAATCTAATCTGAAAACAGAATATCTCAATGGACTTAGAATAATAGTCACATGAGATGACTAAAATCAATGATAAAACTAATTCTATAACATATCTTTACCTCTGTGTTTTTTTAGGTGTGTGAGTCCAAACTCCAGACTTTGAAAGTGAATTACATCAAAGGAGGGTCAGATGGTTTCAAAGGAAAAAGCATTTAACCTGAAATCAGGGGTAAGACTTGAGTTCAAATTCTTCTTTTGAAGTATATGTTTGTATGATAAATAAGTGTCTAAACCTCTCTGCAGTTGATTGAAAATTACTTTTACTAGTCAATCAAATATTTATGGAATCTCCTGACTTGGCTTGCCTTAGGTGAGAGAGACAGAGAGACAGAGAGACAGAGAGACAGAGGGAGAGAAAGAGAGAGAGAGAGAGAGAGACAGAGAGACAGAGAGACAGAGAGACAGAGAGACAGAGAGACAGAGAGACAGAGAGACAGAGAGACAGAGAAACAAAGAGAGAGACAGAGAGAGTAGAGAGAGAGACAGAGAGACAGAGAGAGAGAAACAAAGAGAGACAGAGACAGAGACAGAGAGAGAGTAGAGAGAGAGACAGAGAGAGAGAGAAACAAAGAGAGAGAGACAGAGAGAGTAGAGAGAGAGACAGAGAGACAGAGAGAGAGAGAAACAAAGAGAGAGAGAGACAGAGACAGAGAGAGAGAGAGGAATAAATAATAAAAAATAATTTAAATGTATTGTAGGAACTTAGGAGAGAACAAATAAAGGTAATGGATATTTAAGGGGAAAGCACAGAGAAATTATTGAAAGGAGGCTACCATAATACTAGTATAAATAATGTTAATCACAGGTGCAAAGTGTTGATTTAAAAGGGAAAAAAATAAATACAAGACAAATAGGAAAAAACAAACCTAACAATTATAAGTTCAAATGTGAAGGGTTTAAACAATTTAATAAAAACAAAATAAAAAGTGGCTAAAGCTACAAGAAAACATAGCCTAACAATTCTTTGTGAGAAAAAATAAAAAAGAAGCATAGACTTAGAATGAGAAGCTGGTATAATATTTACTGTATATCAGTTCATTCCAAAAATAAATCAGGGATTTCAATAATACTATCTGACAAAGAAAAAAATAAAAATTCAAAATTTCTAGAAAGAAATAAGTAAATATAATATGCTTTAAGTACCATAGACAAGGAAATAAAAAAAAATATTAAATGTATACAAATGCCAAATGGCAGAGCATCTAAATTAATAAAGAATGTCTGATTGATATTACAAATTGAAACATGAATAGAAACATAATAATTTGGGATTAATTTTTTCTTTCTTCATGGGATATATTGAGAGAAATATAAACAAAAAGGAAAATATAGACCTGTGTGTTTTGTTGAAGATATTAGATTTTATAGAATTTTGTCATTTTCTAAAATATGTCTTATTAGGTAGTGTACTTACAAATTAGACAAAAGGCTATATAGCACAGCAAGTAATATGAAAAAAATAGCCAATTAATATAAATCATAGCCACAAGCTTATATGTATGTATAATTCAGATATTAATAATTATACCCTAAGTAACAAGTGGGACAAAAAACAATACTAAAAAAAAGCCTTTTTTTTTTAAACCCTTACTTTCCATCAGTATTGACTCCAAGGCAGAAGAGTGGTAAGGGTAGGCAATGGGGGTCAAGTGACTTGCCCAGGGTCACACAGCTGGGAAGTGTCTGAGGCCAGATTTGAACCTAGGACCTCCCATATCTAGGCCTGGCTCTCAATCCACTGAGCTACCCAGCTGCCCCCAAAAGGCCTTACTTTTAAAATGATATATCAGGAAAAAAAAACACTGGTCAAAGAGAAAAATAATGGATCAATAAATTGAATATACAATTTTTTTAAATCAGCAAATAAAAAAGTTGAACTGAGCTGAATAGAAGAAAAGGTCAAAATACAATTGAAAATATAACATTAAAGTCGCTCTATTAAAGAGTTACAACATGAATAAATGAATTACAACTATATAAAGGAAAATTAATAAAAAGCTATGATTAAAAAATCTTTGTGATGGAAAAAGTATGCTATCAGATTTTACATTTATTATATATATGCATGTGGCATATATGCAAATGTGTATGTATAATAAAGAGAGATCTTAAGTCAGTGAAATAGAAAGCAGAGCTATAGAAAATCTCAATAGTAAAATAATAATGCAAAAAATTAACCACAATTCTTTCAAAAATAATTCAGTAGGAGTTCCGGGTTAAGATGGCGGCAGAGTAAGAAGCAGCTCTTAACCTCTCCTGACCACAACACACAAGACTCCTCAAGGGGACATAAAAACAAGTCCAGATGAACGGAGGAACCCCACAACAGGGCACAGCGTGGAAGGTACGTGGAATCGAGGCATTTCCATGCTATAAAGGGGTGAAACAGCTCTCACTAAATCAAGGGCTGAGCAACCACCCCACCCCCACCCCCTCCACACACAACATCTATAGCTCTGAAGCCAGTTAAAAAGAAATAGAGCAAGTTTGGGGCACCCATCGAGTCATTGGCAGCTTCGGGGCCTGTTCCTGAGAGCAGCAAGATTTAGGACCTCAATAAGCCAAAGAACGCACGCGAAATCTGAGCGTGGGAACAGAGAGTGGACGCAGAGTGCGGGCTGAGAGCACAGGCACAGGAGGAGGAGTGGGTGGAGGCAGACACAGCCAGGAACTAAAGCTCTGAAAACCTGAGTGGGGAACCAGCGTGGACAGGTATACGACTGTGGAAGCAGCGCCCTGAGACTTGTAAAGGAACCTCCTGCAGAGGATCAAGCAAGAGGGCCCACCAGGGGGCTTGACCTTGGAAAAAACCAGAACTCAGACCTCAGAAGCCAATAGAATGTGGACAGACCCTGAGCGCAAGGATAAACCTGAGAAGCTGCTGAGCTAAGGATGGCTACCCAGTCTCAGGAAGCTCAGAAGAGAAAGAATAACAACAAGAAAAAGAAGTCTTTAACACTCCACAACTTTTACACAGAGAAAATCCAGACAACCGAGCAAACAGAGGTTTTTTTTTTTTTTTTTTTTTTTTTTTCCTCAAATAAGGAAAACTCCTCACAAGCTATGGAAGAGTTCAAAACTGAGATTTTGAGGAAAATGGAAGAGATCTGGCAAGAAAATAACTGTTTAAAAGGTAGAATCTTGCAACTGAACACCAGAAATGACCAGATTGAAAAGGAATACCAGAAGATTATGGCCGAAAACCAGAAGATTATGGCCGAAAACTGAAAGATTATAGCCGAAAATCAATCCCTAAAGGCTAGAATTGAGCAAGTAGAAACTAATGATCTCTCAAGACAACAAGAACAAATAAAACAAAGCCAAAAGACTGAAAAAATAGAAGGAAACATGAAATATCTCAATGAGAGAGTGACAGACCAAGAAAACCGGTCTAGAAGAGACAATTTGAGAATAATTGGTCTTCCAGAAAAACCAGAAATTAATAGAAACCTGGACTCCATACTAACAGAAATAATTCAGCAAAATTGCCCTGAAGTCCTACAACAAGAGGGCAATATAGACATTGAAAGGATTCATAGAACACCTGCGACATTCGATCAAGAAAAAAAAAACACCCAGAAATATAATTGCAAAATTCAAGAGTTTCCAAGCAAAAGAAAAAAATCCTACAAGAAGCTAGAAAGAAACAATTCAAATATCAAGGAGCACCAATCAGGATCACACAGGATCTGGCAGCCTCCACGCTAAAAGACCGAAAGGCTTGGAATACGATATTCAGAAAGGCAAGAGAGCTGGGCCTGCAACCAC
>NC_058135.1:69677128-69753054 GCF_016433145.1 Gracilinanus agilis | reverse complement strand
ATCTCTTTCCTCCTTCCAAGTCTTTTTACACCTTAATCTCCAACACATACACTGGTCCAGTGACACTGGCCTCCTGGCTGTTGTATGAACAAGACTTTCCATCTCTCAGTTCCAGAAATTTTCTCTGATTGTCCTCTATGCCTAGAAAGCTCTCCAACTTCTGCTCTACTGACCTCAGTGGCTTCCTTCGCATCCCAACTAAAATCCCACCTAAAATCCCACCATGGGAAGCCTTCCCTAATCCCTCTTATTCCTAGCACCTTCTCTCTTTTAATGATTTTCTAACTATTCTATATATTGTTTGCTTTGTATCTGTTTGTTTGCATGTTGTCTCCCCCATTAAATCAAGAGCTCTTTGAGGGCAGAGACTGTCTTTTGCCTCTTTGTAACCCCCACTATTAGTGCTGTACCTGAAATATAGTAGGCACTACATTAATGTTTCTTGATTAACAAAACACTCAATTGTGGAACTTAATTTGGTACACACCACGTTCATCTTTTCTGAATGAAATTCAGAGATCAAGTGTGCCTCACACTGGATCCATGTGAGTCATGTCTGGGATTTCAAGAAGCAGAGAGAAGAGATGGATTTATATTCAATCAAACTAACCTAATGGGTTTATTGAGCACATAAAAACCACTTTCATGGACTCCTCCAGGAGTTTACAAGAGGTGTGTGCCTTGCTTCACTTGCATCTTGGACAGTTTGGTTGGCCAGATTCTGGGAAATGAAACACCAAAAACATAGAGCTACAATAAAAGAAAATGCCGCGGGTCAGGTGATAAACTATTTATGGATGTGCTACAGATGTTGGGAATCATGGAGTTTTATACCAAAGTAGAAAAGGACTCTGGTCACTCTAGTCTTTGGAAGACATACAATCAGCAGCTTTTGAACACACAAAACATGAGTAGGTCAGTTAAGGCTAAAATTGGGGATGGGTGATAAATTTGCTTTATGGTCAGAGACTGATCTACTATTCGTCAGATCCTCTAGTGTCCTCTTTCTATATCTCTCATTCTCTTGATCTAATTGACTTTGATCCAAGTTCATTTTCCTTAACACCAAAATGGGAGATGAAAGGTACAGTGTCCCTAGGCATTAGCTCAATGTCTGTCACATAGTAGGCACTTAAATTGGCATCTACAATTTGATGAATATTCAATCTAGTCCAACAGATATTTACTAAACACCCACTGGGTACCAGGTATCATTATGAATTTAGATTTGGAGCAAGATCCAAAGATAAAACAACAGTAGTTAATGTCCTTAAGAAGCATATATGTCAGTAAGGAGGAACATCATATGCACAAAATAAAATATTAACTCTATATAAATTATTTTGTTAATACCTTCACTTGGTCATGTGAAGACTCCCTCCAGAAGAAGGGGTGAATGAGAACAATTTGTTCCAATGATCAAGAAAGCAGCAGAAGCAGGTGCTGGGCTTGCTTAGAGCATGATCAGACATTGAAGAAGCCAACATCATCCAACTGTATCTCAAACCTTTGCCAGTAATCTTGACTTTTGTTTTGCCTGATTTTGGAAGAGCGTGAGGCTGACGACTTTGTGAAGCTCTGCCTCACTTCAATCCGATTTATATATGAGTCAAAAGGCATCATCAATAATGTCATTTTCCTTATCTTTGAGCACAAAGAATGGCAACCAACAACAGACCAATCTACAATCTATCCTGCATTTCCATAGCCAGTTGTATGTGATTGTATAGTTGGAAAATCTTAAACTCCTGGAACTGCATTGCCCAGGATTCCTTTCCATATTACCCAGAATACCTTTTTCCTTTCTCTTTACATGCGTCTTTTGTGTGATTGTACATACGTTTTGGGTAATTCCCCTCTCCCTCTCTCTTCCACATGAATTGAGTGGTGATTAGTGTTTGTTGCCCTAGCTCTCTCTTCCACGTGAAGGGAATGGGGAATGTTCTCTGTGTTCTCTAGCTCTCTAGTTAAATATTGATAAAATCTCTATAAATATTATACTTTGGAGATTTTGAATATTGATTTTTAAAATCCACATGATGTGAACTCCTTGAAATCTTTTGTCTTTATATTTGTAAGCAAATCAGGAAGGGCTTCCTGGAAGAGATGGCCCCTGAATTGAGTCTTAAAGAAAGCTAATAAAGAGGCAGAGGTGGGGAGAAGGCATTTTGTGAGGGAATAGAAGTACCTAGATTCATGGTCATTCCAGCAGCTTTGTATTCTATTTTTAGAACAGTGACTGGTATACAATAGGTGCTTAATACTGATTTACTGAACAACTATGTATAAAATGAATTATTGGGAAAGGTCAAGAAGAATCACAAATAACTGGAGTATGGAGAAGCGGAAACAGTTGAATGCAGTTGAGGATTCCAAAAGACTGAAGGAGAGCATACTAGCAATAGAGCCACGAAGGCAGCAGATATAGGGGAGAGCAAATTCCCCAACTTATGCAGAATGCAGAGTGCATGAGGGGTAGTAGTGTGAAATAAATGCATAAACCTAGCTCAGAGGTAGTATGTGACAAGCTTTAAATGATGGAGGAGTTTGCATTTTATCCTAGCGGCAAGGGGGAGCCAACCAGAGCTTCTTAGGGAGTGATGAAGTCAGAGCTGAGCTTTAGGAAAATCCCCTTGGCAGCTGAAGGAAGATGGATTGGAGAGGGGAGAGACTGGAAGGAGAGAGATCAATTAGAAGGAAACAAATGTTATTTTTTTCAACCGTTAATTTTAGTGGCTAATCCAGGAAGGATTACTAGGAAGAGAATTATCAGAGAGTGGGTAATTTCAGGAAGGAAGGGAGTTTAGAAATATACTGCTCTAATCATCACATAGTGTTTTGCAATTTCCAAAGTCCTTTCATCATGATATAGATGTGAAATAATAGCTCAATTTTATATAACATTTCAAGGTTTATAATACCTTTATAAATAAATAGATAATATATAAGTAATATATAATATATATATATATATATATATATAAATGAAATAACACCTACTCTGAAAAATTATCTATCTTAATTTAAAATAAATTTTCCATTAGAAGAGGGCAGAATGGATTTATAGAGAGAATAGAGAGATTTGTGAAGTCAGAGATTTTGTTGCTGATAAATATGTTTTAATAAAAGGAACAAGGTAAAACAAGAGGAAAGGCCAAAGTTTTGTTTGTGCTTTATGTGGCTTATTCACATGTCAATCAAGAAGCATCAAGACAGCTGAGGTTATATCTCTATACTAGCCCTTACGTGACTTCTAGAGAGCTATGTTATATAATGTCTCCAAAGAGGGTCTTTGGGGTGCAAATTGATTGTCAGAAATTTAACAGGAATTAAGAATAATAAATAGCCTTTATCCACTGCACCACCTACCTATATGTTGTTATATATAATAAGTATTTTTACTATAAATATTTTTGTGCATATATCCATATGTTTGCATACATATCATTTGCTGTGCTATTTCATTCCAGGTCATTTATTTTGAACTGACACGGTCCATCTATATCTTTGAAATGTAAATACATGGTTAGGGGTTCATGAAATGTGATTCTCTTTGAGAATTAAGCCACTGAGTACCTTGAGCCTGAGACAGCTTCCTGGAGGTTCATTGGTTGGTGTTGGTTGAGTGATGCTATCAATAGATGACCAGTCAATTTCACTCCACTGATCTGATCCCCAGTTTTGTCACTGGTAAAATGAAGGATGTATGGATGCTCAAAGATTTAGTATTAGAAAGGATTTTAGGACTCAAAGAGATTAAGTAACTAGCCCTACACTACATTGGCAGAAGTGACAGAATAATCCATTATCTCTGATACCTTCTAGCTATTAGATTGTGTGGGACAATGAATGAATGTTTTGCGCAGTAGGGAAATAGCATTGAAATAGGAGAGGGAAAATCAGGGATTGAGTCATGACTCTGAAACACAACTGTGACATTAGGCGAAATATATTATCTCTTTGTCACCCTCCACCCCCATATTCCTCCTTGGTGAAGTAGAGAAATTATCTTTACTTACACAATTATTGTGAAGCAAGAACAGGTCTAGGGATTAAACCTAAGATTTCACTAGTAGAAAAAATGACCAGGTGGTGAAACTTCCTTTCCCAAGTCAAGTCATCCTTCTCCCTTTAACTCATAGTTTTAGAAAGAGACTGAGAGGCGTAGGAGGTAAAGGGCTTCCTCAGGTTCCTATAAACAGTATGAGTCAGGGGCAGGGCTTGAATCTTGAGCAGCTGCCACTAGCTCATTGGAACTGCCTGCTAAACTTTCAATATAAAGATTTACACTTTGGAAATCACTGAATTCAAGAGATTTGCTTTTGATTTATTATATTTTTACTGTCTAGACTTAGAAAAGTAATAAAAAAAATGTTAATAATGTAGATTAAATTTAAAAGCATGTCATGCGTACAATCCCTCCCCCGACTCCCCCAAAAGCTAATTGTTAACATTTTTCAGTATACCACTCACCTAGATGATCCTGGCTTCAAGGTCATTTTTCTATATAATAAGTAATACTTTTTCATTATGAAGAAAATGTTTTGTAAAAACTGGAATGTTCTGTATAACTGTGAGCTATTGTTGTTCATCCTTCATTTGCAAAGAGGACCTATAACATCAATTTGGCGATGTCATGGCGAAATGGATTTAAGTGAGGCAGAATTGCACAAAGTCATCAGCCTTACTCTGTCTTCTAGATTTATCGAAGTTCAGTGGCAAGACAAAAATCATGATGGCTGGCCATAGTCCAGAATGTAGCAGATGAATTTAGTGTCTTCAATATCTGACCCAGTGCCAAGGCCTCTCTGGAGCCTGCCTCAACTGCCTTCATGATTAATTAATCCACACACCCATTCCACCAGGGAAAATCCTTATATGCTTGGCATAGACACTCCTTTAAGTCACTGACAAATCTGAAGTCCTATCAGTAACCCTCAGTGGTTTAGAATGCAGAGACAGTTTTACCAGGAGATAGCTGATGGACATTCTCTAGCTGTTTGGGAGCCACAGGTGAGAGTTACATGAAAAGTGGACACTAATGGTAGATGATCAGACCTGAAAAGGTGTCAACAAGCTCTCCTGTTAGAAGTGCTGGTGCTCCCCAAATATCCCACCTACCCTAACAGTGAGCAGTTATAATTAACACATGCTTTTATATGCTTATCCTTAAGGAGTTCAGGGAGAATTCAGAAACACAAGATATGAAGTTCATCCTCAAGGAGTTTATCATTTAATCATGGATACCATCCATCTAGGAAAACTTGGGAGGATGCTGAGAAGGCTTTGATCTCCCTGGGTGGGGGTCTCACCTGATTGGAATGCAAGCATCTCCAGTAAAATAACGCCTAATAGACAAATGGCAATCCCTGGGGGTAGCTTGTGAGTCATGTAACATCCATGATCCTGAGAGCTGCAGCTTTAACCCCTCTCAGGATCATGGATGTTACAGTCAGGAGCCTCTCTTAGTCAGCCATGCTTGGGAGTTTATAGCCAAGGACAAAATACCCTGGAATCAACAAAGGGCAGGTGGTCAGTAGCCTCAGTTTTGGAGATTTCCATCTACCCATTACGTGGGGGTTGGATAGCTACCCAAGAGAAGACTTCAGGGACCCAGGCATGCTGAATAAATGATAGCTACATCACCCAGACTGTAGCCTCAGGAGGAGAGGAGTGAGGAGCCAGGACCCCCGGGTGAGTGTGGTTACTGAGACCTGAGGGTCTCTCTGGCCGTGGTCACTCTCAGGAAAGAAACATTCTTGGACGGAGTTCCAAAGCAGAGAAGGAAGCTGAGAGTTGCAGTCACCTGGGCACTGGCAGCTTTGCTAGGGCATGTTTCCTTAATGAGGGTTCAGAGGAAAAGAGTAGCAGCTGAAGTCCATGAAAAACTGGGATGTGAGCCAGGGGAGCAGGGACTACACTTGACCTTGGATTATAAAAGTTGGAAGACTCAAAGGATCAAAGCCCACCCCCTCACACACATTGGGCTCAAGAAATAACACAAAACACCTGAAGTCTGAGACATCAACTTCTACACTTTGTGATCAGAGCCCATTTATAGAATAAAGCTAATTAAGCCAAATGGCCATTAAAATTTAAAATAAAAAGTAAATAAAAGCAAAAGAAACAACAACAACCATAGAGAACTACTATGGTGCTAGAGAAGACCAGAGTTTAAATTCAGAAAACAATTAAAACACTTCTAAAACATTCAAAAAGGGGTAGGAAGATAACCTAGGAACCTTCCAATTAGATCAGGAGTGAAAAAAAAAGGTAACTCATTATTACTATTTTTTATTTAAATATTTGTTACATTTAAATATTCCATTAATTCTTTCCCTCGCTGTCTACTATTAGAGAAGGCATCATTTTTTTTAAAAAAGTACATATAAAACTATGTCTTATTTATATTTATCAGTTCTTTCTCAAAGTAGATGAGTACAGTCATTTTTCAAACAATATTTATGTTACTGTATATGTTTTTGTAATTCTGCTCATTCAACTCTTAATAATTTAATATTTTCTAAAATATTTTAGCGATTTCTCCTTGTAGTGGCAAAAAGCTGGAAATCATAGAGATGATCATCAACTGGAGAATTACTAAACAAGTTATGTCATCTGAAGTGATGGGATACTCCTATGCTGTAAGAAATGGTGAGCAGGTTAATTTTGGAAAAACATGGAAAGACCTACCAATTATTTAATATTGTATTAGACATGCTAGAAATAGCAATGGAAGGGGTGAAAAAGAAAGTGAAGGAATAAGAAGAGGCAATAAAGTAATAAAATTATCTTTTTGTAGATCTAAAAAATCCTAAAGATTCAACTAAATAGTTGAAGCAATATCTTTAGCAAAATAATAGAATATAAAATAAACCGACATAAATCATTATCATTTCTTTATATCATTAACAAAGTCCTAAAAAAACCTTAGAAAGAGATATCCCATTTTTAAAAAGCCATAGATGGAAAAAAAACATGTGAGAATATATGTGTCAAAATAAACTCATGAATTACATTAATATAATTATAACACACTTTTTACACAAATAATGTCAGATTTAGATAATTAGAAAAATACTAATTATTCATGTGTGGGCAGAGCCAAAATAATTAAAATGACAATCCTACCTAAACTAATTTACTTATTCAATGTCATACCATTTAAATTACTAAAAAAATATTTTATTGAGCTAGAAAAAATAAGAAGATTATTTTGGAAGAATAAAAAGCCAAAATATCACAGAAATGAATAAATAATAGTAAGGAATGAGAATTAACAATAACAGATTTTGTTACATTATGAAGCAGTAATTATTAATACTATCTGGTATTAGCTAAGTATAAAAGTAGATCAGTGGAACAGAACCAACATAACAAATAGTAATAAAAGATTATATTAATCTTGTATTTGACAAAAATGTGATCCAACCTTTTGTGAAAAGAATCCACAATTTGTAACAACAACAACAAAAAAAAAAAAAAAAAAAAAAACATTGTTGGGAAAACTGGAATACAATCTGCCAGAAATTAGTTATAGACCAGTATCCTATACCATTTACCAAGATCAGATCAAAATAGATACCTTATTACCTAGATATAAAGGGATATATCAAAAGTAAATTTAAAAAACAGGGAATATATTATCTATTATCAGTCATACTTATAGACATGAGATGGATTTATAAATAATCAAAAGACAGTGAGACAAGGCAGCTGGGTAGCTCAGTTGATTGAAAACCAGGCCTAGAGCCTGGAGGTCCTAGGTTCAAATCTTGCCTCAGACACTTCCTAGCTGTGTGACTCTGGGCAAGTCACTTGACCCCCATTGCCTAGCCCTTACCACTCTTCTGCCTTGGAACCAATACACAGTATTGATTCCAAGATGGAAGGTAGGGGTTAAGATAAAAAAAAAAAAACCTTGAGAGCAAATTATAAAATGTAAAATTGATAATTTGTATTATATTGTTTTAAAAGGTTTTGTACGAATAAAACTGATATGACCAAGATTAGAAGGAAATTGTAAACAAAACTAAGTGAAAAAAAACAAAAGTTTAATGGATAAAGGTCTTATATGTGAAATATAGAGAACTTTGTCAAATTTATAAAGGAATGAGACATTCCTCAATTGATAAATGATCAAAATATATTATAAGAAAGTTATTGGATGAAGAAATCAAAACCTTATATATTCATGTGAAAAAATGCTCTATATCATTACTAATTAGAGAAATGCGAATCAAAACAACTATGAGATATCATCTCACACCTACCAGATGGGTTAAAATCACAAAAGACCAAATGACAGATGTTGGAGGGAATATGGAAAAATGGGGAAACTAATATACTGCTGGGAAACTGTGAATTGATCCAACAATTTTGGAGAGTAATCTGGAATTATGATAAGGGAGTTATAAAACTGAGTATATGCTTAGACTTAGCAATACTACTTTTATGTCTGTTTCCAAAGGTGATAAAGGATAAAGTCAAGGATAAAATGTTCACAGCAGCTCTCTTTGTGGGAGTAAAAAAACAAACAAATGAAAAAAACCTGGAAATTAAAGGGATACCCATCAATTAGAAAATAGCTGAATTAGGTCTGGCATACAATTGTGATGGAAAACTACTGCTCTCAAGGAAATGGACAGGTTAGTTTAAAAAAGAAGGAAAAAATAAACAGAAAAACTCCTATGCAATTATGAAAAGAAAAAAGTAGAATCAAAAGAACGTTATATGGATCTATAAAAATGTTTGAAAAACGACTTGTGGAAGCCCATTTGTGAATTAAAGAACTTATAGAAACATGAAAAAGATGGTTTTTTAATACTTTTTTGTGTTTCAGATGATGTCTTCTCTCATGTTAGGAGGGGAGGGTGAGAGGGAGATAACCTGGGAATTTTAATGTAACCCAGAAACAAATTAATTAATTTTTAAAAGGAAAGTTTTGTTGGATTTTTTTGGCTTTGATTTCTTGCCGTTGTGCATATTATAATATTATAATGATTAAAAACTGAAATATGGCCTTGTCAAAATTATGTTTTTCATGTTGAAAATGAGCTTGTGACTGAATGAATGAATTTTATTAAATATTTACTATTTACCAAGCACTGTACTAAATACTAGGAATATAAATAATCTGCCCCCAAGAAGCTTACCTTCCCATGAGGGAAGCCAGGGATGGGTGTGTTGGGCCAGAAGTTTACATGGATGATAATTGGACCCGTTGGGTCCTAGATGATGTATTTACAATAAACTATGGTCTAATAAGACTTCATTTAATGAAAGAATCCCTAAACAAAGCTGTGATAGGTAGGAATAACTAAACTTAGAAACAGACATGCTTCAAAACTTCACAAATTATTTAAATTCAAAGAAAAAATTCTAGTGTCAATAGATCAGAATCCCTACCTTCAAATATATTTGTATTACTTTGATCAGGAGTAACAGCTTATAAGCCATTAAACTATTAATAAGCTATGACTTAACCATTATTTAACTTGCTTATATTTTTGTATTCTTTGTTTTCCTTAGTCTTCTTAAGCCCTATGATATTTTGGGAATCATAGAACATATTTGATTAAGAAAAGCAAGCTCATGTGCATCTGTCTGTTTGATTATATACAGACTGCCCTCACAAATCCAACAATTTCTTGGAGTCTTCCTATATGCAAAAAGTGCCAGTGGGAGCAATCCTCTCCAAGGGTCATGCAGTTTCACTAAATACAGCTGGTAGTGATACCATACAAAAAGGAAATGTCTTTCCTTTCCAATACTTTAGAAAATTGTGGTCTTTCAAAACATTTGTCTAAAAAGCAAAAAGATAATTAGATCATTCAAAAATAGATCAAACAAATTTTCTACTTTCCTAATTTCAAAAGGAAAAAAATATACACAAAAATATCAATATATCAAGAAGTGACCCACAATTCTAAGAGCGGAACCTCAGTTCCTAATCAAAGTCTGCATCTTCAAGATGGGTCAAATTCTAAGAATTAGGGAAAAACTCAGGTAAAATGGCAGAAAAGTCAACAGTTAAACAAGCAGATGAGATATTGATGATCAAAAAGTAGATAAAATCAAGAAAGCAATCAAAATCAGTGGAATGTTTTCATTTGCCAAAATTTTTAAAAGTTGTGCTATATTCTAAGGGTGAAAATATAAGAAATATAGATATGAAGGAACTGAATAAATCCTCATTTTAAATTAATTTCTAACGTTAAGTATTCTGTTTTAAATATCATTCATATCTTTTTAAAATGAATAAAGAGCAAAATTATCTTATAAACCATAACATATGTACAAGGGAAGATCGAACAGAAAATAATAGATCTACTTCTAATGAAAAAAATTGTATTCCTTGGTCTTTTATTTGAAGATATGGTGAAATAAACCCTTCTCTATGAATTTCACCCTAGTTGGCTGATCACAGAATTGGATCACTTCAACAGTCATTTGGACACTTTCCCAGTGGCCTTGGCAACATCACATTGTTTATTTAGGGAATATCCAAAAAGGGTGCAGAGATTGAGTACCTTGAGAGGTATCCAGGAATCCAGCCAGCTTCTGACCTCTGGTTTTCTTTCTGTCCTTGGCCTTAACGTCTGGTTCCATCCTTCATATGTTCATGTATATAATGCATGGTCTAAAGGGCTCTCAGATCCATGGGGATCTAAAGAATATTAAAAGATATCTATTAGTGAGCAACACAACAAAATCCAAGGGAAAACCAAGGGAAGTGGTAGGTACCACTGTATTTTTCACTGCTAAGACCTTGGTTTGACAAAATCTCCTTAGCATCTTCCAATGATAATTTTCCAATGAGTTCTGTGGTCTCTCAAATGATTGAAAATCAGTTTTACATCAATCATATCCATATTCTATAATCAATAAGTAGGGAACATGGGAGCAACAAAAATTCCAGGCAGTTATCACAGTCTATCTTGTTAACTTTCACTTAGGTTTTTGTCATATAGGACAGGAAATGTTTCAGTATTATGATCCTAGGTTCTTTGTTCAACCACTCATGGATGAATAAATTGCTTGAAACAGTTCATCAACAATGATCATTTCTCATGTCACCTAAAGAAAGAACAAAATCACCGAAAGAGGTAAAATACACTCCCTTGTTCCATTCAGTCCTCCCAAATCTTTGCTGTTTTGTCCACAAAACTATATTTGTAAAAAGGGTTCAATAAATCCAATGGTGGAGAAAAAATATTAGAAGTGATGCTACTGAACTTTTCATCTAGAAACTATATTAAATCAACATTTTTTGTCTAATACATAATCTCTTTGATATCTATGGAGCATATAGATTGTGGGGTAGTCAATAAAAAATCTAAATATGTCAAAAGAATGTAAAGAAGGAAGAAAGGAGGGAGAAAGAAAGGATAGAGGAAGAGAGAGATGAAAGAAATACAGGGAAAAAAGGCTAATACCCCAAAGGGTTCTGGTTTGTTTTTATTATATTTATTTTACAATGAAAAAGAAAAGCCTCATAGGAAAATAAAACCAAATGTGTAATTTATAGAAACTTGTATTGAAATCAGGACCTCTAACCTCCCCTCCAAAACTCTGAAAAAGGGGTTATAATGTTAAGTTTGGCTCCATGAAGTTCCTTAGTCTTTGTACATGAAAATATTGCAATGTGACTTCATCTAGCCCGAGTCCAACCTGGACGTTAATAGTTGTAAGAAGAGAGGGCAGTTATGTGCTTTTTAAATTAAAACACTTTGATATAAAGTTAGAGTTTATGATCAAGGTGAGGAACCTCGATTCTGGGAGGTTTGGGGTTCAGACTGAAGCATTGTCTCAGGGTTTGGGATGAGTCAGGAACTAATTTTCAGTCAGGGAACAGCATATTGTAGTGGAAAGAATGTTATTCTGATCACATTAAGCAGAAATTTTCAATGTTTTGCCTGCAGAATAAAGCCTGACTTTGAAGACTCTTCCTAATCAAGCTCTACCATTTCCAGTTTTAGCTTTCACTTTTCTTCATGCCCAGTAGTTATACTATCCACCATCCCTTGAATATCTTCTTAATTTTCCTCCTTCTTCCCTGTTGCTTAAGGTATGCCTTTCCACCATTTTTACAAGATAAAATTCTCCCTGTTCAAATGCCACTTCTACCACATCAATTCATCGGGCCCCTCCTGCCACCAAAATGGCAGTGATCTTTCCATCATCTGCAATTACAGCCCACTACTTACAGTTTTTCTTGGTCATTTATGGCATTTTATTTTGCATAATAATTATGTATGCAGATTTTATAACCCCACATAATATAGTTGAATTGTGATATCCTGAATTGAATGAAACATGTCTTATTCATTTTTGTATCTCCCCAACAACCTATCAAAACATAATATACATGTATGGCTTTAATGAGTGCTTATTAAATGAACTAAAGGAGTTAACAAAACAGTCAGAAAAGGAATGAAAACAGTCACTCTTGGCAGTAGCCTACAAAATCTTCAGATGGGTTTAATTTTAGTAGCATAACAGAACAGTTGATGGATAATATGAAAAATGCCAACCTCTATTTATAAAAAGGAGGATAAATAATCAAATATAATTTTCTTTCTTAATTTTCTCCATTAGTTTATAATTTATCAGCATCAGGAATGTCATTAATTGTCTCACTAAAAAAATGCCAAAATTTCCTTTAATAACCATATTCACCTCAATTTAATATCTTATACACAGAGTAGTTTAACTTCCAAATCTAGTAGTGCACCATATAAAACATTATGCAGCTTTTGTTTTTACTTTCAAGACCCATCACCAGATAATCATTTTATTATTAAACATTATATTGTTTGCCTAATCATCTGATATAATTGTTTCTGATGAAGTCTTCCCAGACAAAGTAACAAGCTCACTGGGGACCAACTACAATGAATTAGCACCAAAGAAATTCCTGAAGAAGGCGAATGGTGAAGCATTTAGAAGAGATGAGCATCCCTGGTGAAGAGATATTTGGGGAAATCTTGCCTTCCTAAGGTGGGGTGGAGAGTGGGAGTGGTAGACATTTTCCTTCTTGCTGTTTTGTCAGTAATGGAAAAAGAAAGGTAGAGATCCGAATAAATAAGGTAACCAGAAAGAGCTAGGGAATGGAGTAGCAGAATTGGGTTGTTTAAATGAGTAAATATCATTTAATCCAGTCTCTTCAGGATCCCTGGCATTTCTTTCTTAAGAGAGATAAGCCCTGTATTCTAGTTGTGAATTGCCAAAATCTTCTGAGAATTTTTTGTTGAATGAAAAACCCCCCAAGTGAATTCCTGACTAGCTTCTCGTGTGAGAAAATAATTAGAGGAAATGAATTCCATTTTGGTTTCCTTGTCAAATAAGGAGTTGGACTTGGGCTGAGAAGAATGAAGGTGGCAGGGAGATGTCCATCCCTTGATGAATTTTTAAAAATTATCTTCAAATAAAATAAGTTGAAAATTGTGTACTGTATTATTTTTGCAAATGACTTCAACTCAAATGTAGTAGGGACAAAAGGAATGAAGGAAGTTCCTTGGAATGGGATGAAAATGAAGTTATGAACTGGTTGGTTAATCCATATCAAACCATAAGACTTAAAAGAAGCATTTGACATTGAAGGGAGGTGATTTTTTAATATAATACTTTTTCCAATTATAGATTTTCACATTCATTTTCTAAAATTTTAAATTCCATATTATATGTCTGATTCCTTCCCTCATCACTTTCTGAGATGGTAAGCAACTTGATATAGGAAATACATGTGTAATCATGCAAAACTTATTTCCATATTGGTCATGTTGTGGAAGAAAACTAATACAAACCAAAACACAACAAAAATAGAAAGAAAATAAAGTGAAAAATAATATGTGTATTCAAACTTCATCAGTTCTTTCTCTGAAAGTGGATAACATTTTTTACCATGAATCCTTTGGATGACTGTATTACTTAACATTCTCTTATTATTGTTATATTACTGAGATGTTGTTCTTATAGAACAATAGTGTTGCATTAACATGTTATTCCACAATTTGTATAGCCATTCCCCAGATGGCAAATACCTAAATTTCTAATTCTTTGCTACCACAAAAGGTATTGCTATGAATATTTTTATATGCACAATTTTATAGCCCTTTGGAATATATAGATATAGGTATATCTACATACATAGATAGATAACTATATAGATAAATATAGACATATATCCAAGTTTCTCTCCCAAATGGTTGGATCAGTTCACAACTCCACCAGTGATGTATTAGTGTCCCAACTTTCCCACATTCCCTCCAACATTTATCATTTTCCTTTTTTGTCATTATAGTAAATCTGATAGATATGAGGTGGTACACCAAAGTTGTTTTAATTTCCATTTTTTCTAATCAATTGTGACTCAGAGCATTTTTTTACACATCTGTATAAATAGCTTTAATTTCTTCCTCTGAAAACTTACTTCATATTTTGCATTTCTGGTATAAATCCTAACTCGTTATAGTGTACTACAGTAATCTTCTTGCTAATATTTTGTTTTGATTTTTTGTTTTAATTTTTTCATTAATATACATTAGGAAAATTGTTTTATAGTTTTTCTCTATTTTTGCTCTTCCCATTTTAGAGACTGGCACCATATTTGAGTTATAAAAATAATTTCCTGGTGTTCCTTCTTTGCATATTTCCTCAAATAGTTTAAACAAATGGAATTAATTGTTCTTTAAATGTTTGCTAGAATTTACTTGTGAATCTATCTGATGCTTGGAATTTTTTTCCTTAAGGCACTTCATTGTTGGATTATTCATTTTCTTTTTTTTCTAAGATGTTTATTTAAACAGTTTAAACTTATTGAATCCCTTATGGCTTCTCTTTCTTAGTAGTCTTTTTATGCTTTTCTTGAGCCCATTACTTGAAAATCATATTTTTTGTTCAGCTCTCATCTTTTCATAGGGAATATTTGAAAATTCTCTACTTTATTGATTATCCATTTTTCCCTTGAAAAATTATAAAGAGTTTTCCTACACAGGTGATTCTCCATTGGTATCCTAGCCTCTTTGTCTTCCAGAATATCATATAAAATGTTTCTTATTTTATAATGTAAAGATTGATAAATCCTGTATAATCTTCACTGTGGCTCCACAATATTTGATTTTTTTTTCTTTCTGACTGCTTGCAGTGTTTTCCCCTTAGCTTGGGTCCTAAATTTAGCTATAATTTTCATCAGTGTTTCATTTTGGGATCTCTTTTAGGAGGTAATCAGTGGATTCTTTCAATTTATATTTCCCCTCTTGCTAAAAATATCAGGGCAATTGTCTTTGATGATTTCTTGTAATATGATGTCCAGGTAATTTTATTATAATCCTGGCTTTCAGGTAGTCCAATAATTCTTAGATTATCTGTACTGAATTTATTTAGTAGAGCACTTGTTTTTTAATAATATATTTCATATTTTCTTCTTTTTTATCCTTTTGGTTTCGTTTTATTTTTTTAATATCTCATTTTGTCATTAGCTTCAAAGTTGTCATTGCCTAATTTTGAATTTTAGGAAATCATTTTTTTCACTGAGATTTTATATCTCCTTTTCCATTTGGCCAATTCTACTTTTTAAAAAGTTGTTTTCCTTGGTTTATTTTTATGCCTCCTTTTCCAGGTTGCCAATTCTACTTTGAAGGAGGGCTATTAGGTGGCCCCTTGGATAAAGTGTTGGGTCTTTTGTCAGAAACACCTAAGTTCAAAACTAGTCACAGACACACAAGCTGTGTGATCTTAGGTAGGTCACTTGACCATGTTTATCTCAGTTTTCTCATATGTAAAATTAACTGGAGAAAGAAATAGTAAACCATTCTAATATCTTTAACAGGAAAATCCAAAATAGAATTACAAAGGGCCAAACATAGCTGAAAATTACTGAATAAAAATAACAGTGACTTTTGAGCCTCCTTTAAAATTTTCCAATGTTTATATAGTATATCTTGATGAAATACTTAAGTTCAGCTACCTTCAGGGCTTGGCCTGAGAGCATCTATCTACAGGAGTATGTATAGGCTAGGCTGCTGGGTTGTTGGTGTATGAGCTGCTGGCTTGCTTAGACCCAGCCTGTGTTAGACTGCACTTCCCTCTTAGTCAAGTGAGACAGACCTTTCTTACTTATGTTCTAAGTTGTCTTGGATGTAAAATTGCTTCTCCTCATTCTTTTTTGGTTCTGACACTGCAAAATTTGTTTTAAGGTAGTTTTTTAGTAGTTATTTGGAGATAAATGTGGGAGAGTTTAGGGAGGTTTTGCTTTTATTTTGCCATCTTGGCACCCCATTCTCTCCATAAGGACTTCTTTAGGCCATTTACTGAAAGTTTTTAAATATAATGTTATCAATGTTGTATTTTTCTTTATTTTGTTAAATGTTTACTAATTACATTTCTATACGATTTGGGATATACTTAAAAGTGCTGTTGGGTTGTGAGTTTGGTACCTCTGGCTATAGAATTTTTCTTTACTGAAGAAAAAAATCAATACACTGTCTAGAGACCCCTGGTTGCCAGAACATTCAGATAAATTTGATAAGTTTATGTAACCTAGGAATAATGAACTGCCTGAAAAGTAACATGATACTGCTCAAGGAGAAGCCAGATAAACTAGATATGTTTTGAATTAATTTTTGAATTTTATTTTATTAAGGAATATAGGAATTTGGCTAGTGGCTATAGGAAATTAAAAGGAAAATCATTCCTTAGTCATAAAAATAAGTTGATGATGGTGTCTAGCTATATTTGAGGGAAAAAATAAAACCCCAAACAATAAACAAAAATTATATTTCTTGAACATAATGATTTTGCCAATAAATCCAAAAAAAGTATAATTAGCTGAGAGCAAATTAGTTCAAAGTCATGAAGAACAATTAATCACTAGTAGAAATATTGCTGATATTAATAGCCACCTGAAGAATAAAAAAAACGATTTGCTCCTCATGAATAACTCCTTAAACTGAAATTAATGTGATTTTTATGGGTTGTAGAGGTTGCATCAATGTGAACTCATAGTGCATGGGGGAAGCTTTTAGTGGAGAAACAACATAGCCTGTAACTATTAGATTGTATATGTAATCAATCATGGAAAATAATACAGTTTCAGCCTTGGAGCACTTATCATTTATGTCAATCAGATGAATCTAGTTGTGTTTTTATTTGATTTTGAAGCAGAGAGTAAAGAAAGCTTTAACTTTCACTGCAAATCGACTTCTCACAGGAACTTCTTTATTTTTATCTATTCATGAAGGAAATAAGGATAGCTCATTTATCTACAGTCTGCACATAATTAAGTATTCTAAGCATGTCTCCCTGACAACTTCTTATAAGCTTTAGATTCTTCAGGATTCACCTTTTCTTCTGTCAATAAAAATGAAAACCATCTCTTCTCTCTTACAATTGAGTCTTTTCATTTTATAGCTTTGGAGGCTTTAGAGCTAGATGGGACCTTAGAGATCGTCTTAGCACATCAGTTTACTTATTATATCACTAAGCATGAATAGAGTTGCTAGAGGAGGCAGAGTATCACAGTATCACTCAGCTAAAATCCCACTTTCAGCAAGAAGTTGCTCTTTATTGCACTTAATGCTAATGCCTTCCCACTAAAATTGCCTCCAATTTTTCTTATACATATCTTGTTTGTAAATAGTTGTCTTATATTTTGAGCTTTTTGAGAGCCTGGAATTTCTTTTATCTTTCTTTGTATCTCTGGCGCTTAGCACATTACTCAGTATGTGACAATCATATAATAAATGCTTGTTGGCTTGTTGACTTTTAGGAAAGGAAGAGAGAAACTCAGGGGCCATCAAGTCCAACTTATGCTTGGGGAAAAACCAAAACAAAACAAAACAAAGTAACCTGATTGTCTGATAACCTAAAAATCTCTGCTTGAATATATTACAGAAGGGAGAACCCACTATCTCCTGGAATAATACATTCTTCATTTTTTTGTATCTCCAATTGTTAGGGAACTTTCTTTTATATTAAATGCAATTTTTCTTTTCTTCAACTTATACCAGCTGCTTTTGATCAATATTTTGGGGCCAAGTGAGACAGATACTTTGTACAGACTTTTATTGACCAAAAATGGAGTCATGAATACTAATGATTCTGATATTCTATAATTAGTAGCACATAAAAAGAGTGTTTTGCATTTCTTCAAAAAATTTTAACAGTTAAAATTTAGATGAAAATCCATGAATATTTTAAGTTTTTGACAACTTACAAATTGTCAGATTTTATGATTGCAAAGCATAGAAATAATTAAATCAGTTAAAAATTACTTAAATACTAAAAAGTAATGAGATTTGAAAAATGTCAGGATATAGTCTAAATAAAGTGAAGAAGATAATATCATGAAGCTATAAGAAAGCCAATAATCAATGATAGATGCTTCCCCAATAGTTAAAGCTATAAACATCCTAATGTGGCAATTGACAAAAATCTCAAAGAAATTACAATCAAAGAAAATATCCTATTGTATAAAAGAAATATTGTGATATAGAGGAATTTTTTAAAAAGATTTTTAGAGGATGAACCTAATGGAAACATTCCAATATTGTTATCAGAAGTGTGGCTCAAATTTTCTCAAGAAACTACAAAGATATTTAAAAATATATATTAATGTAATTAAAGGAGTAGAGAACATGAGGGAGCAATCCTACTTAAATAATCTACTTAATCATTGCCATCCAAAACAAATTTCTTAAGAATATCTTAATTAACTAGAAAAAATTATAAAATTCTTTTAGATGAACAAAAGAGCAAGAATATAAAAAATATTAAAGGGAAAAAATGTAAAGGAATGAAGTCTAGCAGTACCAGATTTTGAAATATAGTATAAAGCAGTAAATATCAAAACTATCTGGTTGTGAATAATAAATGAAAGGAAGATCAATGAAACAACAGAGAAAGCAGACAGCAGTAAAATATTATATTAAACTTACAGAGATCTAAGCTATTAGTATAACAAATCCAGTAAAAATTACTGGAACAACTGGAAAGTAGTTTGGCAAAAATTAGGTATAGAACAATGTCTTGTATCATTGTCTAAGATAAGATCAAAATTGATAGGTGACTGAGAGATATTGGATGATGCATATATAAGGCATATAAGGTATAGGAAGAGTAGGAAGGGGCTAAGATACCCAAAAATAAATTAAATTAATGAAAGAAAGTAAAAATGCAAAAAAATAGAATATGTTTCACAATGTGAAATAAAGTTTTAAAAGAATAATAAATCTCAAAAAAGGATAATAATGAAACTGAAAAGATCAGTGTCCAGGGAAAATACAAATAGTAGATAATATGATATTTAATTGTATTTTGGACCACAGAATGGTCCGAAAATACTGAAAGAATAAGAAGCATAGGTAATCATTCACATGAAAAATTTAGAAATATTGCAAAAAATGAAATTATTAGGTATAACAAAAATATAAATATCAAATTTGATCATTTCACTTAATAATATTTTTCATAATACCTCGACCCACAATGTTTAAATTGAGGGACAAACATCTACTTAATAGCATTTCAACACTATCCTACCATAATAAGAATTAAATATATATATAATAGACAATTTATAGTTAGAGATCTGAAGAAATTGGACATGATCATTATAATGAGAAACAAATTAAAATAGGATGTATACATTTTTCTAATAAATATACACATTTATAAAATTTTGGCATATTTTAGAGTTCAAAGAAATTATAGACAGGTAGAAATTTTTATAAGTAATATTTGGTGTACAATGCAATAATATAGAATTAAAATATAAATATTTATAGTCACTGCTGCTCTGACTTGAAATTAGAGACATAATTTGAGATTATGTTAATAAAAGGAAGATAATGTATCTACAATTTCACTGTTTTTTGTAGCTCCTGTCTGAAGAATCTGCACCTTCCAGAGCATATTGGCACAATCTCTACAATTTATAGCTTTAAAAAAGTTGTCTAGAATATCGGAAGGTTAAGAGAGTGGTCGGGGTCACACAGGCAGAATATGTCAGGCTTATCACTTGAAGTCAGGTCTTCCTGCTTCCAAGGCTAGCTATGTTTCCAATAATCAAGGCTGTTTCAATTATAATGATAATATATATATATATATATATATTTATATATATATATATATGAGAGAGTTTGTAGGATTCATCCAAAGTAATACTCATAGGAAAATGTATGCCCTTGAACTTTTATATGAACAAAAGAGGAAATAATTAAATTAAACAGTTATGTTTGCAAAAGAGAGAAAATGAAATAGAATTTGAAGTACAAAAATATCAGTTACACTGAAGGAAATAGTTATAATAAAATGAGAAGCCAATAAAATATAGTTTAAAATGATAGAATTAATAAATTAAATGGGTCTACTTTTTTAAATGATTATAATATTGGACAATTGGCAAATTTCTTTTTTTTCCTTTTATTTATTTAGATTTTTCCATGGTTACATGATTCATGATCCCCTCCCACCTTTCCTTCCCTCTCCCATATCCAACAAGCAGTTCCACTGGGTTATACATGTATCTTTGTTCAAAATCTATTTCCAGGTTATTTATATCTGCAGTAGAGTGATTCTTTAACATCAAAACTCTAATCCTATCCCTATAGCACTACATGATCCAACACATATTTTTCTAATGCATTTCCATTTCCACAGTTCTTCCTCTGGATGTGGATAGTGTTCTTTCTAGTAAGTTCCTCTGGATTGTCCTGTGTCATTGCATTGCTGCTAGGAGAAAAGTCCGTTATATTCAATTATGCCACAGTCTCTGTGTACAATTTTCTCCTGGTTCTCCTCCTTTCACTCTGCATCAATTCCTGGAGGTCTTTCCAGTTCACTTGGAATTCCTCCAGTTCATCATTCCTTTGAGCACAATAGTGTTCCATCACCAGCATATAACACAATTTATTATGCCATTACCCAATTGATGGACACCCTCCCCATTTTCCAATTTTTTTGCTACCACATAGAGCGCAGCTATAAATATTTTTGTACAAGTCTTTTTCCTTATTGTCTCTTTAGGGTACAAACCCAGCAGTGGTATGGTTGGGTCAAAGGGTAGACATTCTTTTAAAGCCCTTTACACATAATTCCAAATTGCCCTTCAGAATGGTTGGATAAATTCACAACTCTACCATCACTGTATTAGTATCCCAATTTTGTGACATCCCCTCCAATATTTATCACTTTCCTTTGTTGCCATATTGACCAATCTGCTAGGTGTGAGGTGGTACCTCAGAGTTGTTTTAATTTGTATTTCTCTCATCAGGAGGGATTTAGAACACTTTTTCATGTGCTTATTGATAGTTTTGATTTCACCATGTGAAAACTGCCTATTCGTGTCCTTTGACCATTTGTAGGTTGGGGAATGGCTCGATTTTTTTGTAAATTTGACTTAGTTTCTTATATATGTGGGAGATTAAACCTTTGTCAGTTTTGTTATAAAAATGTTCTCCTAGTTTGTTGCTTTCCTTCTAATTTTGGTTGCATTGGTTTTGATTGTACAAAAACTTTTTAAATTTTATATAATCAAAGTCATTCATTTTACATTTTGCAATATTCTCTGTCTCTTGCTTGGTTTTAAATTCCTTCCTTTTCCACAAATCTGACAGGTATACTATTCTATGTTCACATAATTTATTTATGATTTCATTCTTTATATTTAAGTCATTTACCCATTTTGAGTTTATCTTGATACAGAGTATAAGATGTTGATCTAAACCAATTTTTTCCCATGCTGTTTTTCAATTTTCCCAGTAGTTTTTGTCAAATAGTGAGTTCTTGTCCCAAAAGGTGGGGTCTTTGAGTTTATCAAACACTAGGTTACTGAGGTCACTTACCCCTAGTCTATTCCATTGATCCTCCCCCTTCTGTCTCTTAGCCAGGACCAAATTGTTTTGATGACTACTGCTTTATAGTACAGTTTAAGATCTGGTACTGCTAGGTCACCTTCCTTCAAATTTTTTTCATTATTTCCTTTGATATCCTTCATCTTTTGTTCTTCCAGATGTGTAATTAATATCTCTACCCTAGAATTACACTTCCCAGCACCACACTCTCCTCTTCACATTACATGATGAAGTAGGGAGGATATAAATTTGGTGTAGCCCCACCACTTGCTCTCTACTCTTCCTGTCACAGCTTTGGTAGAGGCAGGTTATTTAAAAAGGCAAAAAAACTTAGTCATGTAGTCTTATTTTGTTAGAAAATTACCTTTTTATTCTTTTACTTCTAGTGATTATTAATAAATTTTATAAAATATAATTATTGGAGTTGTTGGGCATTAATTTAAATCCTACACAGATGAATTTTATTATATTTTTTTCTAATTCTATAAAAATGTTTTTTGTCAGTTTTGATAGGTATGGCACTGAATAAGTAGATTAATTTGAGTCGGAGATAATTAGCAAATTTGAAAAAAAAAGATGAAAGTGAAAATTTAAGTTAGAAATTCAGGTAGCAAATAATCTTTTTATATTATTTGTCAAGCCCAGAAGAAACTTTTAGAAAGTAAATACTATTAATAATGACCACACTATATATGGATTGCTTAGACAATAACATTGATCTACAAAGACATACATAAGATCCAAATATAGAATAATACCAAATAATTTGAAAAAAACATGAAGTAATTATACATTTTTAGAGTTGTCTAGTGTACATGACTATATTGAGATAATATACATTTATAATATGCCTATATCATTAAATCCTATTTGTCAATAATTTTTCACATAGAATAGGTCAAATGATTTTGTAATTTTAAAAAGAACAAATGGAAAAGATAACTAAGGGAGATTCATTGGGGGAGAGAGCAGAAGAGGTTCCCAGATTTCCAGCTGCCAAATTTTAATGTAAAGCAAAGCAATGTATCAAATTATCTGTTGTTAAATTGAAAAATAGGAGGGAAATATCGAAAGAAAACTAAATAGTTAACCCAGAATTAGAGGCAAATAAAATAAAACTTTTGGGAAAAATAAATTTTATGTAGGGAAAAAAAGGAAAGTAGTATACAATGCATACATCCCAAGTAATTAAATAATCTAAATGTAAAAATCATAAAGCTATAAGAAAAGGAATGATGTTTATTAAAATTATGGAGATAAAATGTATATATGTTGAAAATAGAAGTATAAAGGATGAAATGGATTAATTTTAATAGAATACATGTATTTCAAACAAATTCATAAAAGAGAAAAGTTTTGTTCTATATGTTTTATTCATATTGTGTCTGGATTTTATAAGTGTTTTATAGAGAGAGAGATTTTAAGATGTATTACCCCAAAATTCACTTATGAAATGTCCTTCTCAAAATAAGAAATGTAAATTAACATTAATCTCTTAAAAATTCACATATATACCCTCATATGAAGTAATTTTTTGAACTTCTAACATAATGCCTTTTAGGCATTAAATTGACAAAAATAGGCTAAAACTATAAAATTCAGTGTTACCAGGATTGTAAAAAATAAGTACACTATTTCAATGCTGTAAAGCTATGAATAGTTGAAATCTTTGGGGAAAACATAGCCACAATATAAAGTTTGTTATAAGGGCACTTATACTCTGACAGAACAAATTCTAGTGGGAAATTACTCTAGGATTTCATAGATTTTTTAAAAATATCTATCTCCCCAAAATATTAATCTCAATGTTGCTCATAAATGTAAAACCTGGTAAACATTACATCTCAACACATTGAGATTTTAAAAAATTATGGACCATTATTGTGGAATAAAAAAATTTTAATGAAAAATTGAAAGTCATATGAATTATTGAAGAATAAAAATGCAAAATTGAAACAACATAGTCTTGTTGTAATTCAGTCATTTCATTTGTGTCTGACTCTCTGCGACACACCTTGGGATTTCTTGGCAAATGAACTGAAGTGGCTGGCCATTTGCTTTTCCAGGTCATTTTACAGATGAAGAACCTGAAGCTTACAAGGTTAAGTGACTTGCCCAGGGGCTTTCAAAAGTGGACATCAAAGCATTCAAATATGTTGTTCTTATCTTGTTTACAATAATAAGTATTTATAATCAGCAGTAAATGATGTAGTTTACAATTTCATATGTCATCTTTAAAAAATCAATTAATTAAAATTTTAGAAGCCTGCCTGCTTAGTCATCCTTGGCAATATCATAATTAAAGCTATTGTTATGTCACTTTCCTTATGTTTGGGATAGCCTCTAATAATTTAAATACTCATCATTTAGCTCTAGCTTGAAAAATCAGTCTTAGAAAAAAATAGACAACAGTTTTTTCAATCTTTGGACTTATACTGGTTCAAAGAATGGCAACTCTTAACTGTTTTTGTGGTGCAGATGTGACCTTCCAAATCTTTTCAGAAAGAGCATCAACTACAGATCATCCTTCAGTTTTTAATGATCTTCTGTCACTGCTACCTGTGATAGATTCGAATTAGTGGCCCCAAGGTGAAAACCTTCAAAGCCTATCACCAGAATCCAGAATACTCGACTGTACTAAGAACTTTTTTCTTAGTCCTGATGATCATTAGGCATTTGACTTACATGTGTAGTTGGAAGTTATCAAGGCTAAGTGCATTTTGTACTTAGTATTTGTAAAAAAAAAGAGGGGGGGGGGGAATCCTGGTGCATCCTCCTCATGAAATAAATGACAATTTTAGACCTAATGTCTTAATTTTGTGGCTCTAGGAAATACCTGAGTTAGTTGTTTTTGGTTTTATCTTTGTTTTTAAGTGTTTCCCCAAGAAATGGAAAACTACAAAAAAGAATAGTTCTTAATTCAGGTTGTGATCTTATAAAGTTATTTGAGCTGTTATCTTCGTTACCCAACATTTCTCGGTTTCACAATTCTGTGTGTTTTAAGAAATAAATAAGTAAAAGGCTACCATCTGTAGGCTTTCTGTGAAGTTTTAACAGCTTTTTAAAAAGTAGAATAAGATATTTGTTTTCCTCATGGTACACAAAAATGTGTTTTCCCCAGCTATGTGATTTTGCCCACTCTATAGTGGTTAATAATATGTGTGTCTATTCATAGATAGATATGGATGTGAACACCTCCATCTAAATCCATCCATCTTAGATCTCAGATTTTCCTTTGAGTGACCTCCCTTCCCCAATTCTGGTCTTGATTTTCTATTTCACTCCAATAATCCTAATTTCATAGGTCATAGAGAAAGTGACTAAAGGCCAGTGAGAGCTTTGGATCCATGAGTACTTTTGATTCCCTTATATTTATGTGGCTTCAGCCCATAGTTTCAGAACCATACAAAGCCTACAAGATGGAGCCACAAAACTATAACTTCTGAAAGAACAGTCAGATACTGAGTGGCAATCAGACAGGATTTCTAAATTATAGTGGCAGGAAATACGGAACAAAGGAATGTTACAAGATTGCAATTATATAATAGGCAATAAGCAGAGATTTCTTTCCAAATATTTCTTTTACTGACTTTTCTTACTCCAGATCAAATCTTCTGTTAGGTAATAAGTCACCATGGGAATTCTACCAAAATATTATTTCATGAAAGGCATAGTAATTTTCCTAAAACTCTTCCACTTCAAATAATTGAACTAAATTAATTCTAAAGGTGTAAACCCTGTATTTGTATAGATTATACATCTGAAAATCTTTCTAAGCTTCCTACAAATTTATATTTGTGAGTAGAACCCTAAAACTTTTCATCTCACCAGAAATTAGCCCAACCTCCTTAAAGGAACTGATGTTGCATCTAATCAGAAATTAGTCACATTGTATTCATAAGAATCAATGTTATTGGGCTACATTTATACATGCATATACATACATATATACAATGTATATCCATATACATACTTGAAATCCTTTATTATTCAAGTATGTGTTTTGTTTACATTTATGAATATGTGGGTGCCTTTTATATATACATATGGATAAATGCATGCAAATATATAGGTATATGCACATGGATGCATTATGTATAAGTGGAGATTTTGTACCTTGAACTACATTCCCCAAAATTCCTTTCTGTATTACCCAGATTCTTTTCCCTTTGTCCATGTTTGTGTCTTCACATAATTTTTTTATAAGTTCTATAATCACACCCTCTCTCTCTCTCTCTCTCTCTCTCTCTATCTATCTATCTCTCTCTCTCTCTCTATCTCTCTCTCTTTTCTCACAACTGGGATTGGGTTAGCTAGCTTTTTTACTTTAGTTATTATTAATAAACTTTATAAAATATAATACTTAGTTATTGTTTATTCATTTTAATCTTGACAATATGCATATATATATTTGTCAAATTTTGACAAATATTTTTCAAGAACCTAACATCTCTATGACTATAAGCATAATCATAGGTAGATGGCATATAAATACATATGTGTGTGTTATGTCTGTCTAATATCCATATATATTCTAAAGCTTATTTTTCTTTTCCTGAAAACTATTTGCAAAATTTCCCTATGGATTTGAAGCACAATTGCTGAAGTGAAAACAGTACTAGAATTAGATTCTCAAGGCCTGAATTTGAATACAAGGTATGTAACTTACTATATTGTTTATGTATTCTACATGTATATATTCTTATAACTAATTTATAACATATTACATATGTGTGTACACACATGGATACTGTTGGAAGGAAAAGAAGAGAAATGGGTTGCAATAAGTAAGAGAGGTTTTTTTTGTTTGTTAAAACCCTCACCTTCCATCTTGGAGTCAACACTGTGTATTGGCTCCAAAGCAGAAGAGTGGTAAGGGTGGGCAATGGGGGGTCAAGTGACTTGCCCAGGGTCACACAGCTGGGAAGTGTCTGAGGTCAGATTTGAACCCAGGACCTCCTGTCTCTAGGCCTGACTCTCAATCCACTGAGCTACCCAGCTGCTCCTGAGAGAGAGTTTTGCAAGAAGAGAACCAGCCACAGGCCAGGAGCTAAGTGACAACAGATTCTGGAGCACAGAGAAGGGATAAGAGGGAGCGCCAACTGTTATTCGGGAGCTCTTAGACTTCCTGTCTCTTGAGCTGAGGAGTTTCTGACTTCCTAACCCCTAGAGCTGAATGGACTTACCTCTATTTGTTCCTGACTTAAAGAAAATCAACTTTAAAGTAAAATCGAAGTGTTCCTGGCTGCTGAGAAGATTAACCCAAATAAGATCTGAGTTCATTGAGCCTGACCTGAGCAAATCTACAGTGTTGGTGAGGGCCACAGGCCAAACTCCAGCCAGGCCCAGCTGGGTTGAACTGAGCCATCAAGAGTTCAAATCCTGATCATATTTGAGAACTGTTTCTTCCTATAAACCAATCAGGAAGGATTAAGTAGTGTCAGGTTTAGCGAGTGAGGTGTGGGGAATCTAGACAGACAGGTTAGGGTTTAGGGAACAGCAAGATAAAGAAGGCACCCCCATGAGGAGGTTTTAGAAGGTGGGAGGCTAGTAAGAATCCCTTAGCGCTAGGAAACCCCTATTCCTTAATCCTCCTTTCATACTTCCTTCTTTTTCAAAAATAAATCCCTATTCCTATATTTACCAACCTGTCTGGGAAACTTAAAGGGTGCTAGTCCAAGTGGAAACCCCCTGAGAGGTACTGAGGAACCAAATCATCTTAGTATCTCAGCATCCTAACAACACCATCCTGATTAGGTGCATTACTTCAATACACACATCTATTCTGCATCAGGTCTAACTCAGATCTGTCTAGCTTAAATTTTAGCCGTAAATAAACTATTTGCGATCTGTAACATGTAATTTTTATCAAACTATTTATAACAAAGGATAAAAATTACAAAGCTCCTGAGGTTAGAAAGAATAGTCATTCAGAGTACAGCTATTTCCCTCTAGGTTCACATTCATCATGGTAAATTCCCATGTTGGGCAAAGAAAACCTTCCCCACAGGACAGATGAAATTCTAGCAAAATTGTTTAGGCAAATTCATAATAGGCTCAGGTATTTTTATGCCTACGGCAACGAGGAAGAAAATTAGGCTACCCTCACCTCCCCACCAATCACCATAAATCAATCCAACCTATCTAAAATAGGAGACATTTCTATGAAATCACCATTTTAAATATCACCATTTTAAATAAAAATCACCATACTCTACATAGGTGAATTCACATGCTGGTTTAGTAAGCATCTGTTTCTTTGTTGGCTTTATAATTCAATTGTCTATAATTGTCCTTTATGTCCCAGATCAATGATCATAGCTTTGAGGGTCCAGACTCCAACAATATAGAGTGCAATCACATGGCAACTTGTTAGACCTTTGGTTAAGAGTTCTCATGGTTGATGTATTCATCTTTCTATAGTTGATCTTGTGATAATTCTCTGAAAAAGTGAGGTAGGTACAGATCGTCACTGGATCTAAAACTCAAAGGTCTTGCAGCTTGATAAACCTAGCAGAGCTTCCCCTTTATTAGGAGAACCTTCAAGAGCTGAAGTTCTTATAAGTTATAAACTTCTTATAAGTTTATTGGAATAGAAAGAGAATGCAATTCTATTTAAGATTCTTTCAGTAAAAGTTCCAGAATAGATAAATCAAAGTATTTACTTTAAATAAGCATGCCCATAAGTTATAGAAACTCTTTGCCTATGCTCTTTCAAAAATTACTTTAAAAGATTTTTTTGGCAATACACTTAAATCAATTTGTTGATTTGTGGGTTAATTGACTCATTTTATGAAATTTTATTGGAAATGTTATGAAAAGTCCAACAGTCCAGCAAACAATCACAGGAAGGGGAACAGAGGATAATAGACTTTTAAAAAATTCTGCTTTCTCTGTTATCTTAATTATAAATTTGTTTAAGGAGCTTGAGCAAATCTTTATTATAACTAGCTAGCAAGCTATTTTTATTGTTATTATTTTTTATTAAAATGTATTTTTTGAATTACAAAGGTCTTTCTACCACCACTGAAAAAGATCCCCAACAAAACATATGGCCAATAATCATAATTCTGAATGTGAATGGGACAAAACCATGCCTAAAATGAAAAAGGATAGCGTAGTGAATTAAAAGCAGGATCCCACAATAAGCTATCTATAAGAAAATCTTGCAAATCTGGGAGACACCCAGAATACCATAAAAGACTGGAGCAAAATCACCTTTCCTTTAGCTAATGTTAAACATGTATGCGTAGCTCTTTGGGTTTATCATATACTGTCTTGCTGATGTCATTTACCCCAAGTCTATTCCACTGATCCTCCCTTCTGTCTCTTAGCCAGTACCATATTGTTTTGATGACTGATGCTTTATAGTATAGTTTAATATCTGGTACTGCTAGGCCCCCTTCCGTCACATTTTTTTTCATCATTTCCCTTCATATTCTTGATCTTTTGTTATTCCAAAAGAAATTTGTTATAGTTTTTCCTAATTCAGTGAAAAAGTTTTTTGGTAGTTTGATAGGTATGGCGCTAAAAAGGTAAATTAATTTGGGTAGAATGGTCATTTTTATTATGTTAGCTCGTCCTACCCATGAGCAATCAATGGCTTTCCAATTGTTTAAATCCAGTTTTATTTGTTTGGAAAGTATTTTGTAGTTGTTTTCATATAATTGCTGTGTTTGTTTTGGTAGATAGATTCCCAAGTATTTTATATTGTCTAGGGTGATTTTAAATGGCGTTTTTCTTTCTACCTCTTGCTACTCTAATGTGTTGGAAATATATAGAAATGCTAATGATCTATGTGAATTTATTTTGTATCCTGCAACTTTGCTAAAGTTGTTGATTATTTCTACAAGCTTCTTAGTTGATTCTCTAGGATTTTTTAAGTAGACCATCATATCATCTGCAAAGAGTGATAGCTTAGTCTCCTCCTTGCCTATTTTGATACCTTCAATTTCTTTTTCTTCTCTAATTGCTACTCCTAGTGTTTCTAGTACTATGTTGAATAATAGAGGTGATAATGGGCATCCTTGTTTCACTCCTGATCTTATTGGGAAGGCTTCTAATTTATCCCCATTGCATATGATGCTTGTTGATGGTTTTAGGTATATATTTTTTATTATTTTTAGGAAAGGTCCTTCTATTCCTATACTTTTCAGTGTTTTCAATAGGAATGGATGCTGTATTTTGTCAAAGGCTTTTTCAGCATCTATTGAGATAATCATGTGATTTTTGTTTGTTAGACTGTTGATATGGTCAATTATGTGGATGGTGTTCCTAATGTTGAACCATCCTTGCATACCTGGTATAAATCCCACCTGACCATGGTGGATGATGTTCTTCATTACTTGCTGGAGTCTCTTTGCTAGTATTCTCTTTAAGATTTTTGCATCTATGTTCATTAGGGAGATTGGTCTGTAGTTCTCTTTCTCTGTTTTTGATCTACCTGGCTTTGGAATCAGTACCATATTTGTGTCATAAAAGGAATTTGGTAGGACTCCTTCTTTGCTTATCATATCAAATAATTTGTATAGTATTGGGATTAGTTGCTCTTTGAATGTCTGATAGAATTCACTTGTGAATCCATCAGTTCCTGGTGATTTTTTCTTAGGGAGTTCTTTGATGGCTTGTTCAATTTCTTTTTCAGATATGGGATTATTTAGGTATTCTATTTCTTCTGCTGTTAATCTAGGCAATTTATATTTTTGTAAATATTCATCCATATCTCCTAAATTGTTATATTTATTGCCATATAATTGGGAGAAATAGTTTTTAATGATTGCCTTAATTTCCCCTTCATTAGAGGTGAGGTCTCCCTTTTCATCTTTGATACTATCAATTTGGTTTTCTTCTTTCCTTCTTTTTATTAGATTGACCATTACTTTGTCTATTTTATCCGTTTTTTCAAAATACCAGCTTCTAGTCTTATTTATTAATTCAATAGTTCTTTTACTTTTGATTTTATTAATTTCTCCCTTGATTTTTAGTATTTCTAATTTAGTTTTCATCTGGGGATTTTTAATTTGCTCACTTCTTAATTTTTTGAGTTGCATGCCCAATTCATTAATCTCTGCCTTCCTTAATTTGTTAATATATGCACTCAAGGATATAAATTTCCCCCTGAGAACTGCTTTAGCTGCATCCCACAGAGTTTGGTAGGATGTCTCATCATTGTCATTCTCTTCAATGAAATTGTTTCTTTAATTTTTTCTTTGACTAATTGGTTTTTGAGAATCATATTGTTTAATTTCCAATTGGTTTTTTATTTGCCTGTCCATGTGCCCTTACTAATTATTATTTTTTGACAAAAACTGCTGGGAAATTTGGAAAACAATATGGTAGAGATTAGGTTTAGATCAACATCTCACAGCCTACACCAAGATAAATTCAGAATGGGTGAATGACTTGAATATAAAGAGGGAAACTATAAATAAGTTAAGTGAACACAAAATAATATACCTGTCAGATCTCTGGGAAAGGAAAGATTTTAAAACCAAGCAAGAGTTAGAGAAAATTAGAAAATGTAAATTAAATGGTTTTGATTATATTAAGCTAAAAAGCTTTTGTACAAACAAAGACAATGTAGTCAAAATCAGAAGGGAAACAACAAATTGGGAAAAAAATCTTTATAACAAAAAACTCTAAGAGGGGTCTAATTACTCAAATATACAAGGAGTTAAATCAATTGTATAAAAAATCAAGCCATTCCCCAATTGATAAATGGGCAAGAGACATGAATAGGCAATTTTCAGGTAAAGAAATCAAAAGTATCAATAAGCACATGAGAAAGTGTTCTAAATCTCTAATAATTAGAGAAATGCAAATCAAAATAACTCTGAGGTATCACCTCACACTTAGCAGATTGGCTAAAATGAAAGAAGGGGAGAGTAGTGAATGCTGGAGGGGATGTAGCAAAATTGGGACATTGATGCAATTCCTGGTGGAGTTGTGAACTGATCCAAACATTCTGGCTGGCAATTTGGAACTATGCTCAAAGGGCTTTAAAAGAATGCCTGCTCTTTGATCCAGCCATAGCATTGTTGAGTTTGTACCCCAAAGAAATCATAAATAAACAGACTTATAAGAAAATATTTATAGCTGAGCTTTTTATGGTGGCAAAGAACTGGAAAACGTGGATATGTCCTTCAATTGGGGAATGGCTGAACAAATTGTGCTATATGCTGGTGATGGAATACTATTGTGCTCAAAGGAATAATAAACTGGAGGAATTCTGTGTGAACTGGAAAGACCTCCAGGAATTGATGCAGAGTGAAAGAAGCAGAGCCAGAAGAACACTGTACACAGAGACTGATATACTATGGTAAAATGGAATGTAATGGACTTCTGTACCAGCAGAAAGCAATAACACAGGGCAATTCTGAGGGATTTATGGTAAAGAACGCTACTGACATTCAGAGGAAGAACTGCAGGAGAGGAAACATATAAGAAAAATAACTGCTTGAACGCAAGGGATAAGGTGGACATGATTGGGGATGTAGACTGGAAACTACCACACCAATGCAACTATCAACAATTTGGAAATAGGTCTTGATCAATGACACATGTTAAAACCAGTGGAAATATGCATTGGCCATGGTTGGGGAGTGAGCGGGGGGTGAAGGGGAAAGTAGGAGCATGAATCATGTAACCATGTTAAAATGAATATTAATAAATGTTTAAAAAATTAAAAAATATATAAAAGAAAAGTTCTTATTTCTAATCAAAAATGTATGTGTAGCAATTATGATCTCAGACAAAACAAAAGTGAAAATTGACCTGATTAAAAGAAATAAGGACTTAAATTACATACTGATAAAAGGAAGCATAGTTAATGAATATCAGTATTAAACATATATGCACCAAAAGTTCATAACACCCAAATTTCCAAAGGAGAAATTACATGGGTTAATATAGGAAATAGACAATAAAATTATATTAATAGGGGATATCGATCTTCCCCTTTCAGGATTAGATAACTCAAACCAAAAAATAAACAAGAAAGAAATTAAAGGGCTGACTAGAATTTTAGGGGGAAAAAGTTATAATTGATAGACTTCCATTGAAAACTGAATGGGAATAGAAAGGAATATACTTTCTACATCAGAGTGGCTCAGTGGATTGAGAGCCAGGCCTAGAGACATATGATCCAAGGTTCAAATGTGGTTTCGGATTGTCCCTAGCTATATAACCCTGGGCAAGTTACTTAACCCCAATTGCCTAGTCCTTACCACTCATCTGCTTTAGAACCAATAAACTGTATTGATTCTAAGGCAAAAGGGAAGGGTTTTTTTGTAAAGATTTAAAAGAAATTTAAAATTTAAATTTTTTTTTGAACTATATACTTTTTCTTAGCAATACATGGCACTTCCACAAAACAATAGGACTTAAAAGTTTCACAACCAATTATAAACAACCAAAATTTTTAAAAAGTTACATATAAAATGCCTCCTTTTCAAATCATAGTGCTATGAAAATAACATTGAGAAAAAGGCTAGTGGAAAAAAATTATAAAAAGCTAAATAACCTTATATTAAATAATGTGTGGGCTAAATGAAAAATCATAGGAACTGTCAATAATTTCAATGAAGATAACATCAACAAGAAGGAAATATACTAAAATTTTGGGGATACAGCCAAATAATACTTAGAAGAAAATTTATATCTCAAAATGCTTATATCAGTTAAACAGAGAAAGAGCAATGAATTAGGTATACAACTTAAAAAACCTAGAAAAAAGAACAAATGTAAATTCCCCATATTAAAAACCAAATTATAAATCTTATAAATAAAAAAAGAAATTAATAAAATCAAAGCTAAGAAAACAATTGGACTAATAAATAAAACAAGCAGTTGATCTTATTTAAAAAATCAATAAAATAGAAAAACTCATTGATTAATTTGGTTGAAAAAAAAGAAAGAATAAAACCAAACTCCCAGTATTAAAAATTAAAAGGTTGAGATCACAGCCAATAAAGAGGAAATTAAAGCAATTAATAGAAGGTATTTTTCCCAATTATATGACAATAAATTTGATAATCTATTTGAAATAGATGAATATTTAAAGAAATATAAATTGCTTAATATAACAGAAGAGGAAATAAAATATTTAAAAATCCAATCTCAGAAAAATAAATTGAACAAGGCACCAATAAATTCTGTAAGAAAAATGTTCAATGTCCAGATTCAAGTTCATAACAAAATTCTATCAACACTTAAAGAACAATTGATTCCAATATTGTGTTAAAAATTTGGAAAAATATCTGAGGAACGAACTCTACCAAATTCTTCTTAGAATAAAAATATGTTATTGATGCCTAAATGATTATAGAATATTGATGCAAAAAATTTAAAAATATAACCAAGAGAAAAACAACTGCTTGAACACATGGGTTGAAGAGGACATGATTGGGATGTAAACTCGAAATTACCACACCAATGCAACTATCAACAATTTGAAAATAGGTCTTGCTCAATGACACATGTTAAAACCAGTAGAAGTACACATCTGTCATGGGGGGGAGGGGGAAGTCAGGGGGTGAAGGGGAAAGTAAGAGCATGAATTATGTAACCATGTTAACTTTTAAAAAAATAAATATTAATAAATTCTTTAAAAAATATAAGCAAGAAGATTATAGTAATATATCACAAAGTTCATACACTATGACCAAGTAGGTTTGATGCTGGGAATGCAAGAATGGTTCAATATTAGAAGAATCATCAACATAAGTGAACATATCATTAAAAAATAAACAGAAACTATATAATTATCTCAATACATGCAGAAGAAGCTTTTGTCAAAATTCATTTAGAATTCAACTAGAGAATATTGAAATATATGGAAAGTTTCTTAAAATTACAAATCGCATCTATCTAAAAATATCATTTAAAAATTGTCTATCATGGGGATTGTGATAATGAGATTAAATTTACCTTGCCTATTCTCAAATCTGATGACCAAAAATGTAAACAACTCCACTTAATCCACAAGTTGGGAGGTCTGTGACCCATGTGTGCTAGAGTGAGTGACAAATCAAAATTTACTGACTGCCTCCCAGGCAGTCCTAAGAAAAGCATCTGTTGTGATTGGACACGTAAACTAAGAGGAAGGCACAGAAAGTGATGCAAAAGAAGCCCCTTTAAAAGAGAGTTCAGTGAGTTCAGCTCTCTTCTTGTTCCTCACTTGGACCTGGAGGAGCTCTAGACCTGAGACCCTGAGACCTTGTCGAGACTGTTCTTAAATCTTTCCCTTAAAACTATACGTGGTGAGTGAAGAAGGCTGACTACCTTAGCCTTCTGGGGGGAAGGGGGTGCCTTTATTGGGAGAAGCCCTTGTGACTAAACCCCTTGTTAATTGACTTTTAGGCTCTCTGTCTGGGCCTCTGGAACCCTGCAGGAGTAAAGCCCAGACTTGAATACAAATCTAGTTAAGTTAGATCTCTTACTCTACCCTCTTCTCATTTCTCTACTTCCATTCCCTCCTATATTTTTAAAATAAATTACTAAAATCATTTTAGGAATTGGTATTTATTCAGTTCCTTGGCAACCACACATTTAAATATTAATATCCAGTCCAACCATAACCTGTTTCCCCTTTTACAGGATAAACCTTCCCAATAAGATCAGGACTGAAACAAGAATGCCCATTATCGCCAATACTATTCAATATTGTACTAAAAAATGCCAGTAATAGCACTAAGAGGAAAATAAATTAAGTGAATTAGAATAAATAATAAGGAAAGCTGTCACTCTTTGAAGATTATATGATGATATACCTAGAAAATCCTAGAGAATCAACTAAGAAAACTAATTAAAACAATTAACAACTTTAGGAAATGTGCAAGATATAAAATAAATCCGTAAAAATCATCAGCATTAGCATTTCTCTATACTACCCATAAAGCCCCACAACAAAATTAGAAGGAGAAATAACCTTTAAAATAACTATAGACACTATAAAATACTTGGGAATCTACCTACCAAGATCCTACAACTATATGACTGGAACTCCAAAACACTTCACATAAATTTGGTCAGATGTAAACAACTGGAAAAACATCAATTGCTCATGGGTAGGCCAAGCAATATAATCAAAAGGTGATTCTTCTTAAATAAACTTACTTATTCAGTGCTAAACCTATCCCAAATTATCTCATAGAATTAGAAAAAAATAACTAAGTGGAAGAATAAAAGACCAAGAATATCAAGAGAACTAATGAAAAATATGAAGGAAAATGGTTGAATTGTATGGGTTCTCAAAATATATTACAAAGAAACAACTATCAGAATCATCTGGTACTGGCTAAGAAATAGAATGGAGGACCACTGGATTGGATCAGTCATTTAACATGCGATAATAAATAATCATTGTAACCTAGTGTTCAATAAACCCAAAGATTCAAGCTTTTGAATAAAGAAATGCTATTTGACAAAAACTTCTGGGAAGACTAGAAAACAATATGGCAAAAATTATCATAGAACTACATCTCATGCCATATACCAAGGTTAAGTAAAAATGGATACATGATTTAGAAATAAAGGGTTATAGCATAAATAAGTTAAGGGAGCATATGGCATAGGTACTTTGTTGAAGTTATTGTTTAGATTTTTTAAAATTCTATGTCTAGGGTTGCCTAAATATATTATTACATCATTTGCAAAAACTGATCATTCTGTTTTCATTGCTTATATGTATATTCTCAATTTTTTTCTTTTCTTATTCCTTTATTTAACATTTCCAGTGTTGTATCAAATAATACTACTGTCTAGGACACCTTTGATTTACTCCTGATCTTATTGAAAAAGTTCATTGTTTATCTCAATTACAAATAATTCTGACTAGTGGCTTTAGTTGTATAATACCATATTAAGACAAAGTCAATTAATTTTTTTCTTTTTTAGAGTGTTTTTTTTAAACACAAATGGTCATCATATCTTGTCAAAAGGTTTATTGTTAACACTTCTTGATATAATCATCTTTTTCTTGTTTCTTGTTAGTATATGTAAAATTTTGTTTATATATTTGTAATCCTGTTCCCTTTCTGTATTCCTGGTATATATCCAAAGGATGTGGTAAAATTTAAAGTACATGGGATAGAATAGTTAAATGATCAGGATAAAGCCTTCCACCTACTTTCCTTTGCTAAAAGTTATGTAAAGAAACTGTTTTGTTCAACCAAGAACAAGTTCTATGTGTTAGTAATGAGTACAGTAAATTAAGTAATAAAATAGCAATTGTCAACAGTTGTAGCAATAAGTAGGGCAAGTACCAGAAAAGAACAAAATGAGAATTACTGCAAGGTAGAGTAGAACTGGACTGCGAACCTGTGACAAGAGAAAATGATAACATAACTGCAAATTTTGTGTCTTCTGTGATACTGGGGAAGGAAATTTCACAAACTAATTGTCTTCATCTCAACCTTTGAATTCTTTAAGGTTTCCATGTAATAAATTATTGTTTTGGAATATTAAAATTGAAGTTGTATGAAGGAATGAAAGAGAGTTGATTCTGACTCTCATTGATCATCTTCCTTACTACATTTTTATTGCATTTAGTAAAACATTTTCTAGTTCTGTATGGTAGATTGAGTAATTGTGAAACACAATGGAGGTCAACCGAATTTTTCCTAGGATAGTATGGGGTTCATGGTCTGAACAGATAATCCTCATACAAAACCCCAATTGAAGAAGCAATATAGTCAACTCTTAATTTTATTTAAGAGGTTAGTAAGAACAAGAAAAAACTTTGTAGTTGTCTATAGAGTGGTCTTTGTTATTATTTGTTGTACAGGACATGTAGAGATAAATGTTTGGTGGACAATAATTAGTCCTTAGTACTTTATGAGGTCAAACACTAATTGTAGCAATAATTATTTTTTTACAAATTCTAATGCTAAATTCTACTGTAGTTGAACTTACACAAATTTAAAACATAAAACCTTGAAAAAGAAAGGACTTTTGAAAGTTATTGAGGGCATTACACTTTCATGCAAGCAGTGGGACTACCAACATAGTATAATAAGATGGTCATGTGCCCTATATTCAAAACCCTCTGAGGAAAATATTTTTAATATTTACTGTAGTAAGCCATGTATTTTATAAATTTTGCCAAGTATAATTTTCCCCTTATGTTTAACCTCAAGATTTTCTGCCCTGGTACAAGCTCATACCTTCTTATTTTCTCCTTGGTAGAAGTAAATTCTGACTGATATGTTCTATAATATAATAATCTCCATATTTTGAGATTTTAAAAAATATGTTATTTTCCTAATTACATGTAATAAGTTTTCAACCTACTTCTTCTACAATTTTAAGATCAAAATTGTTTTCATGTGTACCTTCCCTCCCCCTCTCATAGATGATAAGCAATGTAAACTGGGTTATACATATATTATCATGGAAAGCATACTTCCATATTGGTCATGGTTATAAGAGAATATTCATACAAAGCCAAAACTCTAAAATAAAAACACAAATGAACTGAAGTGAGAAATACTATGCTATTATCTGTATTTTTACTCCAGCTCTTTCTCTGGATGTGGATAAGCACTCCTTTTCATAAATCCTTCATATTTGGAAAAGTGTATGGCTGAGAATAGCTAAGTCTCTCATAGTTGATCATTTTTACAATATTGCTTTTTCTGTGTACAATGTTCTCCTGGTTCTGCTTATTTCACTCTGCATCAGTTCATGTAAGTCTACACCTTTTTCTAAAACCATACTGCTCATCATTTCTTAGAGTGCAATAGTATTCCATCACCATCATATACCACAATTTGTTTACCCATTTCCCAATTGATTGGCATACCCTCAAATTCCAATTCTTTGCCACTACAAAAAAAGTTGCTATGAATATTTTTGTACAATTAGATCCTCGCCAACCCCTCTTTTTCATCCCTTTGTAATCCAGGTCTAGTAGTGTATTACAGGATCAAAGAGTATGCACAGTTTTAAAATCTTTTGGGCATAGTTCAAAATTTTCCTCCAGAATGGTTGGGTCAGTTCACAACTCCGCCAATAATGCATTAGTGTCTCAATATGCCACATCCCCTCCAACATTTATTATTTTCCTTTATTATCATATTGGCCAATCTAATAGGTATGAGATGATACTTAAGTATTGTTTTAAATTTTGTTACTGTAATCAAGAGGGATATAGAACCTTTTTTCATATGATTATCGATGATTTTGATTTCTTCATCTAAAAACTAATTGTTAATGTCCTTTGACCATTGTCACTAGGGAATGACTTGTGTTCTTATAAATTTGACCCAGTTCTCTAAATATTTGAGAAATGAGATCTTTTCAGAGACATTTGCCATAAAATTTTTCTGAGGTTTTGTTTCCCTTCTAATCTTGGTTTTGTTTGTACAAAACCTTTTCAATTTAATATAATCGAAATTATTCAGTTTTGTGTCTTGAAATGTTTTCCATCTCTTGTTTGGTCATAAATTCTTCCTTTCTCCATAGATCATATAGGTAAATTATTCTATGCTCCCCTAATTTGCTTATGGTAGTACTCTTTATGTCTAAATCATATACCTATTTTGACCTCATTTTGGTAAGAGGTGTGAGATATTGATCTAAAACTAGTTTTTGACATACTATTTTCCAGTTTTCCTAGCAGTTTTGGTCAAATAGTGAGTTCTTATCCAATAAGCTGGGATTTAGGGGTTTATCAAGCATTAGTCTGCTATGGTTAGTTACTCCTATATATGGTATATCTAATCTATTCCCTTGATCTACCATTCTTTTTCTTAGCCAGTACCATATTGTTTTGAAAAAAATCAATGCTTTATAGTATAATTTGTGATCTGATACTGCTAGGCCATCTTCCTTCAGATTTATTCTTTAATTCCTTTGATATTCTTAAACTTTTGTTCATCCAGATAAATGTTGTCATAATTTTTTCTAGCTTTACAAAATCATTTTTGGTGATTTGAATATGGCACTTAATAAGAAAATTAATTCAGTTAAAATTGTTATTTTAATTATATTAGCTCAGCCTACCCATGAACAATTAACATTCTTCCAGTTGTTTATATCTGACTTTATTTGTGTGAAAGTCTTTTGTAATTGTGTTCAAATAATTCTTCTGGTTGTCTTGGCAAGTAGGTCCCCAGGTATTTTATATTGACTAAAGTAATTTTAAATGTAATTTTTCTTTCTATCTCTTGCCGCTAGATTTTACTGGTAATGTATAGAAATGTTGATAATTTTTGTGGGTTTGTTTTATGTCCTGTAACTTTGCTTAAGTTATTATTTCAACTAGTTTTTTTCAGTTGATTGTCTAGGATTCTCTAAGTATATCATCATTTCATCTGCAAAGAATTATGCTTTAGTTTCCTCACTGCCTACTTTAATTCATTTGATTGTTTTCTTTTAATTTCTAACGCTAGCATTTCTAGTACAATATTAAATAATAGTGTTGATAATGGGCATCCTTGCTTCACTCCTTCTCACTTATTCTTGTTACATATAATACTTGCTGATGGTTTTAAATAGATAGTACTTACCATTTTAAGAAAAAGCACATTTATTAACATTCTTTCTAGTGATTTTAATAGGAATAGTTGTATTTTGTCAAAGGCTTCTCCTGCATCTATTGAGATAATCATATAATTTCTATTAGTTTTGTTATTGATGTGGTCAATTATTTTGATAACTTTCATCATATTAAACCAGTCCTGCATTTCTGGTATAAATACCACCTGATAATAATGCATGATTCTTGTAGTATATTGCTGTAGTCTCCTTGGTTGTGTTTTATTTAAAGGTTTTGCATCTATATTCATTAAGGAAACTGGCCTATAATTTTCTTTCTCTGTTTTTGCTCTACTGGTTTAGGTTTTAATATCATATTTGTGTCATAAAAGGAACTTGATAGGACTCCTTCTTTGCCCATTTTCCTAAATAGTTTGTATAGTATTTGCTTTAATTGTTCTTTAGATGTTTGATAGAATTCACTCAAATACATCTGGCCCTAGAGATCTTTTCTTAGGGAATTAATTGATGACTTGTTCAATTTTTCTAAAATGGAATTATTTAAGTAATCTTTTTCTTCTTTTGTTATTTGAGGCCATTTATATTTTTGGTAAATATTCATCCATTTCACTTAGATTGTCAGATTTATTTACATATAATTGGGCAAAATACCTCCTAATGATCGCTTTACTTTCCTCTTCTTTGGTGGTGACTTCCCTTTTTTCAATTTTGATACTTGTTATTTGATTTTTTTTCTTTCATTTTATTAAAAAATAAAATTAGCCAGTGTTCTATTTTTTTTCACAGAACTAAATTTTTTCTTTTGCTCCTAATTTCAATTTTATTAATTTCTTCTTTGATTTTTGTGATTACCTATTTAGTATTTAATTGGGTTTTTAGATTTTTTATAATATTTTTAGTTGCATGCCCACTCAATTGATTGATCTACTTTTTCTCTATTTTATTGATGTACACATTTAGAGATATCAATTTTCTCATTAGTATAGCTTTGACTATATCCCATGAATTTTGATATGGTATGTTCTAAAATCCCCATTTTAGAATTAGATTAATTTCCAATTAATTTTAATTTGTCTTTCCACGGACCCTTGTTTATTATAATTTTTATTGCATTATGATCTGAAAAGGATACATGTACTATTTCTTCTTTTCTTTATTTGGTTATGAAGCTTTTATGCCCATGTATGTGGTCTTTTTTTGCATTCGTGCCATGTACTTGCTAAAGAGAAGGTATATTCCTTTCTATTCCCCCAGATATTTATTAAATATAACTTTCCCCAGATTCCATTCACCTCTGTAACTTCTCTCTTTTTTCTTTTTTATTTGATTTATCTAGTTCTGAGAGAGAAAAGTTGAGGACCTTCAGTAGTATAGTTTTACTATATGTTTCCTCCTGTTCAGTTAATCTCTCCTTTAAAATTCTGAGCCTAAACATTTGTTGTAAATATATTTAGTATTTATATTACTTCATGTCTATAGAATCTTTTATCAAGAGATAATTTCCTTCCCTATCTCTTTTAATGAAATCTTATTTTGCCTTAGCCTTGTCTGAGATCATATTTGCTACTCCTGTTTTCTTTATTTCAGCCAAAGCACAAGTTCAGCTACAGCCATTTACCTTTATTCTGTATGTCTTTCCCAGCTTCAAATGTGTTTCTTATAAAAAAAAATCTCAGTATTCTGTTTTTTTAATTCACTCTTCTAAACTGCTTTATGGGTGTTCATCTTGTTCACATTCATATTTATTTTCACTGTGTATTTCTCTCCATATTATTTTTTCCCTTTTAAGCCTGCTTTCTCTCTTTTCTCTCACTCTGTCCCTCCTCACAAGTGTTTTTTTTTAAACCCTTAACTTCTGTGTATTGACTCCTAGGTGGAAGATTGGTAAGGGTGGGCGATGGGGGTCAAGTGACTTGCCCAGGGTCACACAGCTGGGAAGTGGCTGAGGCAGGATTTGAACCTAGGACCTCCTGTCTCTAGGCCTGACTCTCAATCCACTGAGCTACCCAGCTGCCCCCGTCACAAGTGTTTTGCTTTTAACCACCACCTCTCTCTTCACACTTTTTTCAATTAGCTGCTCCCTTTTCTTATTCCTCTCCTCTATAGAGTAAGAAAGGTTTTATACCTAAATGAGTATGTTTTTATTCCCTTTCTGAGCCAATTCCATTGAGATTAAGATTTAAGCATTGCCCATTACCACTCTCATTCTCCACTCTATTTTAATAATTTTTTCATTCCTCATTAGGTGAGATAATTTACCTCATTCTTCCTCTCTATTTTCTTATCTCTCAATGCAATCCTCTTTGTTCAACTCATAACTTTTTTGGATGTTATGTCATATTTTACTTCCATACCCTTTCTCTATGTATATGTCTTCTAACTGCCCCAATGATGTTAATTTTTATTTACAAATATCATCTTTTCATATAGAAAAATAAATAGTTTGAACTTATTGAATCCCTTAAAATTTCTATTTCTTATTTACCTTTTTAATGCTTCTTTTGGGTCTTATATTTGAAAATCGAATTTTCTGTTTAACTACTGTCTTCTCGTCAGGAATGGAATGCTTAGAAATTTTCTATTTATTAAATGACCATTTTTCTCCTGAAAGTACACTCAGTTTTGATGGGTAGATGATTCTTGGTTATAAACCCAGTTCCCTTGCCTTCCAGAACATCATATTCCAAGCCTTCCAATCCTTCAATGTGGAAGCTGCTAGATCCTCCTGAAAAATGGCTCCATAACATTTGAAATATTTCTTTCTTGTTGCTCATAGTATTTTCTCCTTTTCCTGAGAGCATTAGAATTGGCTATAATATTCCTGGAAGTTTTCATCTGGGGATTTTTTTCAGAAGGTAAATTGCTTCAATTTCTATTTTACCTTCTTGTTCTAGAATATCAGGACAGTTTTCTTTGATGGTTTCTTGTTATATGCTGTCTAGGCTTTTTAAAAAATAATCATAGCTTTCAGGTACTTCAATAATTCTTAAATTGGGTCTCTTTTCAGGTTAGTTGTTTTTCCAAAGAGATATTTCATATTTTCTTCATTTTTTTATTCTTTTGGGTTTTTTTATTGTTTCCTGATGTCTTATAAAATCATTAGCTTCTATTTGTCCAATTCAAAATTTCAAGAAATTATTTTCTATTTTGAACTTTTGAACTTCCTTTTCCATTTGGCCAACTCAGCTTAAGGTCTTATTCGATTCTTGCCTTACTTTCATTTCTCTTCTCCATTTTCCTCTGTCTCTCTTATTTGATTTTTATCTTCCAATCTGAGCTCTTCTAGAGTCTGAGACCAGTTCCCATTTTTACTTGTAGCTGCTTTGACCTCCCTGTCCCCTTTTGAATTTATGCCTTGTTCTTCATTGTGTATATAATAATTTTCTATAGGTAGGTGTGTATTTTTGATATTTGCCCTTAATCTTTATTTTTATCTGAAAGTTGGGTTCTCTTCTCAGGGTAGAGGAGACAGTCTATTAAACTTCAGTTTTTCCTTGTTGCTAACCTCAGCTCTAGTTCTGGGTTTCTGAAAAATTAAGTTTTTCCAAGGTGTTATGATAGTCTGTGGGCTTGGAGCTCTGAAAGTCACATTCCACTGTGTAAGGGTGAAAAAAGGGGTTTTATGGGTTCAATATATTAAAAGATGGTCACCAGAGGATTGAACTATTATCAATCCTCAATTAAGAATAATCTCAAATCAAAATTGACTTTTATGGAAGTTTATTTACATGAGAAGAGAGAGAGAGGAAGTAAGGAAATATGAATCTATCCCACTAATTAATCCAGGTAGATCTTAACTCTCAGCTGAGAGTGAAAGGGCCTGAGGCCTAGAGGTGAATGGAGCAAACTTCATTCACAGAGTCAATAAAAGAAGGTTCTTAATAGAAGTTCAGGAGGATTCAGTCTTTAAACTCACCACGTGGAACGGTCTCAGTCATGAACCAGCAAAGCTCCCTCAGGTCACCTTCACAAAACCGGAAGCCCGTCACCAGACACCCTCTTCCACCACAGACCTCAGCTGACTGAGGACCTTCTCCTTTTAAAGGAGTCACTTATGTGTCACTTCTTGTGACTCCCTCATAATTCACATGTCCAATCACAATAGACTATTCTCATAGACCACCCAGGGGGTGGGTCAGTAGATTCTGATCCGTCATTTACTCCAGCACACATGGGTTAGGACCTCCCAAGATTGGAGATACACTCACTTTTGGTGATTAAATCTATAGATGGTCAGTATAGGCTTAATCTAATTATCACAACTGCCAATTCTGCTCTGCATGCAGGATTCAGAGCATTGTGAGCTAACTTATGATGGGGGTTGGGACCTCTTCTTGGACCTGGGCAGTGGCTTGAGCCCTACTCTGGGTTTTTACTAGTTATGTGCACTTGTATTACATTGTGATTATTTTGGGGTACTTACTTTAATCTTGGGCTGGGCCTATGGGCTTCTCCCTGATCTTGCACAAGCTAGATGCACAACAGATCACTTTGTGCTAGGGCTTAGAAATTCAATAGATGGACATGGGAAGTGATCTCCTGTTGACAGAGGCAGGATCTTAGGGTCTCAAGGTTGGCTTTGGCCTTGGTTTAGAACCTTGAACAATATGAGTCGGGTAGGAGAGCTTGTTATTGGTTTCTGCCAGTGCTCCTTGGTACATCCTTGCTGAGGGTTACACTCCTCTCTCACCCCAGTGAAATAGACCCTTTCTGCTTACCATCCAAATAGTTTTCTGCAGGAAAATTGCTTAATCCATCCTCCTGCTGATTCTGTCATCAGTATTCATTTTGAGACATTATTTTAAGGTGGGTTGAACAGGATTCTCAAAGAGGTTTGAGCTTTCTGTGCCTTTACTCCATCATCATGGCCCCACCTCCATATTTGGAGATTATTAATAGGTTTGAGGATTATTAAGCCCCTGTTTGTTTGATTTTTAACATCCCAGCACTCTTATTTAATTAAGTCAAATGAAGATAAGAATTTGGAGAAAGAGCAGGGCATGTTATCTGTATTTGTTCTGTATATCCTTTCACATAAATTTTTATAATATTCATATTTGGTACATAGAAAATTCATTCTCAGGAGGCTGCCAGTGGGAAAGTCATTGTTGATAATAAGTCAGCTTTTCAGAATCACAAACCAAGAACAAACTACCAAGAACCAGGGCAAAAATTCCCAGTGGGACTGAAAGACAGTGAAAGGACCAAAATAAATCAAAGTATTTTCAGAGTGAAAGTCAAAATTTTTATATCAAAGCAATCTATTGCTGAGAATATGGACATTCAAATAAAATTCATAATAAATTACTAATGCCCTGAAAGTAACCAGTTCAAAAACATTTACCTATCAAAAATATTTTGTGCTCAGATACAAGTTAAGGTCAAATAACCAGGTGGTTGCATCAGTTATTAAACAAATATAATGCAGTGGGTTGTTCACTGATAGCCTCTCAATAATCCACTCTTTGAGGAAGATCTATGGGAGGAGAAACACAGAAGAAAAACAACTGCTTGAACATATGGGCTGTTGGGGATATTATTGGGGATGTAGGCACTAAACAATAACTCTAGTCCAACTATCAATAATATGGAATTAGGTCCTGATCAATGATACATGTAAAACTCAGTGGAATTGTACACTGGCTAAAGGGGGTTTGGGGGAGAGGGAAAGAACATGAAATATATTCAAAATAAAAATAACAAAAACTAAAAAAAAAAATAATCCACTCTGTTAATACTGAAAGTTGAGAAAAATTAGGAAAGATGTTAGTGCCTCTGGTGTTATATCAAGATTGAAAAAAAATATATATGAATAAGGCTTATTACCTATATTATTGATGTAGTTGAATGCCCATCTCTTTGGCTCATTGATTTAGACAATTGGATAAGTGTGTATTTATATTTTAAAACCATAATAATGTATATACCCACGTATAATATGGATTTTGTTTAGTTTTGATGGGAAGGTGAGATCTGCTGCTCTAATTTCATTTATCTAGGTATGTCTCATTGAGGATACTTCCTCAACTATTTCAGATGAATAAAATGCTGGAAGTTTATTATTAGAGAGTTGTCTGGGTAGTCTTAAAGTCATTCATGTGTCAGGAGTGAAACTTTATCTGAGGTCAAACTAAGTCAGATTCTACTACATCAGGGTAGCTAGATGGCATGGAGAATAATGATAGACCTGGAGTCAGGAAAACTTGAATTCTATTTGAGTCTCAGATACTAGGTGTGTGACCCTGGGCAGATTGCCTATCCCTGTTTGCCTCAGTTTCCTCAAACCATTCCAGTATCTTGGCCAAGAAAATGCCAAATGGGGTCATAAAGATTCATATATAACTGACCAAAATGACTGATGTAACATCCATGATCTTAGGAGGGGTTAAAGCTGCCTCACAGAATTCCACAGTGCCCCCCAGAACTCTAGGAGAGGGGGCAGTTGGGGAAGTGAAGAACCTGGGTATAAAAAGCCAAGACACCCAACTTGCAGGGACACTGATTTTGGGGGTTCAAGGGGCTGGGAAGGATAGTTAGGTTGCTCTTTTGTTAGCTCATCTCTGACCTCAGGGAGTAGGGTGTTACTTTGCTAGTTTACTCCATAGAGACTATATCGGGCTGTGTGCACTGGAAGAATTAGCTCACTTGGAGTAAGTATCTCAACTAATCTCTAATTTAAACAGATCTTCAATCAAGGTTACCTTCACCATCTTAAATTAGTAACATTAGATTAGGAGAAAGGGTAGTTAATGAGTGAGATAAAAGTTAAGGTATTCAAAACACTTTCCCCTCTGGGGAATGTGAAGCCAATAACTTTATTGAAGACTTTAGATAGCTTACCTCCTCCTAATTCCTAAATCCACTCCCCTCTCCCTGTTTTCCTGAAATTAATAAATCCCTACCCTAGTTAAGTGTAAGAGCCTGTGTGAAGTTATATTTGGCTATACCTACCATCAATATATATTACCTAAGCAAAATCTTCATCTATGCAAGCATTGGAACAGCTATTATCCATCCAGAGAGCAAGTCTGCTGCATTAGAAGACAACCTGAACCTTTTATCTATCTTAGAGTTCAGGGAATAATCTTTAAAGAGTGGAAATTGTTAATCTCAGTGGGATTAATTCCTATCTGTCTACCAATTTTGCTCTGGCTTAGTCAAGCTTGTACAGCCTCCATTACTTGAACTAAAGGGGATTCTATTAAAACTGTTATTCCTTCTGCTCTAACTGCTTCAAGGGTGGGTGGAGGAAGAATTCTATTCACTCTTACCCCTCCCTCTTGCTAGGATAGCCAGATTCATCTCTGGCTGAAACTCCATTAGGAGGCATAGCCAATCTAACCCAATTCAACACTGAACAACATCACCATCCACCACATTGTGTTGCTTCAGAGAATATATGTCTCAGATAAGTCATAGAAATACACAATCTCATTTGAAAAATTGTCCAATGTCTTCAACCTGTTTGTTTTCCACCAGAATAAAAATATACATGTGAGTATATTCATATGTGTGTATGCATGTATGTTACATATATGTAGTTAATATATACCTATTTATAAAGAAGAAAACTATTATATACTACATTAATACAATAGAATGGTTATCTCCTTGTAAGTAAAAATTATTTCAATTATATTTGTAGCCCCACTACCTGGAACATAGAGGAGACTTCATAAATGCTTGTTGACTGCTTGTTTGATTTTACTCAAAACATGTATCTCTCCCATGAATAGTTATTGGGGACATTGACCATTAAAATAAGTATAGTCTTAATGATGAACCAGTTATTAATGACTGTCCCTTGCTGTAAAGTGAAATGAACAAAGAAAGCAGCAAGTTATTTTGAGATTGTCTCCACAGACACAAGAGTTCACCAGTCGAAGCAGCTATTGATTTTTGAGCACTCAGCAATTGCTTTGAGTTCTGCTTGTGGAAACAAATTTTAAGTGAAAGAAGAAACCTTTGTCATTGGGGGTTTGGTTCTTGTTTTCAGTGAATTGGGGCTTAGAGAACTCCTGACTCCTGAAAACTGGTTGTGGCTTGAACCAGAGCTTCAACGGATAGAATTAAAATGGATGGAAAGAATACAAAAATACAAATGACTGTACAGAAGTATATCTATTCCTATGATAGCAAGCAGGTGACATTTTCCTAAGCATCCCTTTCTACTACGATGTTTGATTTAAATACAAGCAAATTCATTATCTCTGCTCTTTCCTAAAATTTCAATACTCATGTTTAACCGGCACTAACCTTCCATAATCTTTCCTTTCAACTGTCAGTATTGTAAAGAGTGAAGCCACACAATCCATTAGAGAACAAAGCAATGTAAAACCTTGCTAATAAGTTGCTTGATGTATGAAATCAGCTGCTTACTTGACTTGAACTCATTTGGTATGTAGATTGCATCTACCTTGGATTGATGAATTAGCAGCTTTTATGGGAGCTTAGATAGACAAGAGATGTTAAATAAGAGCTAATAGGCTGCAAAAAAACAAAGCTGGCAAAGCCAAAACTATTATGTACAATGAAGGGATTTTTTTTCAGCAATTGTAAATAACAAACTAAATTAATCATGCTAATGTGATACAATATTTGTTACTGGCTGATCGGGCCATTTAAATATGCAAGAACTGCTCTTTCCAAAAACTCTGACTCAGACACATAATGCCATATTAGCTCTATTCAATTAAACAACGGGCTGTCGGTTCCAGTTTTAATTAATGGCTTTAGTTTCTTCACTACTCAATGACCTCAGCTGGTAATAGAAAAATGAGTCCTGGGGAGCTACTGCAGGCATGCGAAGTCATGTTCATTTGGAAGCTTAATACAGGGAAGAATTCCTTAGGGTCCATGTCTTCAGCATCTCACACTAAGAACACTTCAAACTAAATAGTCAAGCTCGAACCAGCAGTTGTTTCTAGGTATTTGAGTTGGTATCTTTGTGTGTCTGTAAATGTTGCATGTCCCTGCAATGGTGATATGCCATGTCTAGCTCTCTATAAGAAATCAGCAAATTCATGGTGAAGTTAAAACTCATACCACATCATATTTCCTGTGGCAGATTAGCCAAGCTAGGATGTCTGACAGTTCCGTGTCAGTTTTTCACATTACAAAATGAAACATTATTCCTCTTCCTTCACACACCCTGAAGGAAATGAGATGTTAAGCTGTCAGCCATTTAAGCCTTAGCCATTCATTAGGCAAGAGGTATTAGATAAAATCAGTTATTTTGCCTGTCTGAAATAGCCTACAGCATTAGCAATCACCTAGGAGTATATCATGTCAACCATCCCTTCCATAAGCTGTTTCCCTTGAAGGTCAAGTTTAATCATTAGAACTATATCTGCATTTTTGCACCTTCTTTTTTCTTTCCACTGTTCATTTGCTATCTTTAAAGGTTCACTTCCTGACTTCTGGAGAAAAAGTTTCCTGTCTCCATCCAGGAGAAAATGTTTGCTGAAAAGCATTATACAGAATGGGAAATGGCCAGAGAATAAAACTGCACAATTTCTCTAGTAACCATTAATCAGTCCTCTGTATTTTGTTTACAGGAACAAATAGACAAAATTCTCTTCTCATAAAAGCAATAAAAATGTGAGGAAAACTACTTGATTCATAGACATGGAACAAGCAAATCTGAATGGATTTTGAAGATCTGAATTGACAATGAACCATTTCTTTCCAAGTCATTTTTAATCTTACTGTCTTTAAAATACTTTTTTGGGTATTCATAGTAGATTGAGTGTTACTATTGAAGTCAAGAAGACTTGTCTTCAGGAAGTGAGGAGTTCAAAAATTGCCTCAGATCTTTAATGGCCCTGGGTTAGTTATTTAATTTCCTAGCCTCAGTTTCCTTATCTGTAAAATGAGGGAGTTGGATGCAATGGTTTCTCAAGTCCCTTTTAGCTCAAAATGTAAGCTTATATGACAAATTTGAGTGTTTATGCAGTGGATAATGTAACTCTTCTGTGATTCAAAATGGTACTTGAATAGGCTAATGTGATACAGCAATTGTACTCAGTTACTCAAGTCCCATTTTTATTCATTCTCCTCTGCCCTAGGATTCTTTCTTATCAACTCTATACACTTTAACTGGCTAAAAAACTAATTCCTGGTACTCAGACTCTTAGGGTATCTATGTGGAAAGGGCTATTGACTCATCAACTTGTTGGTTATATAATTGATTTGTCCAAACAGAAGGGGTGAGATGTTTACCTTTGCCCTTGATTATTATAGTAATAACAGAAGGAGAAGAAAGAAGATGAAGAGGAAGAAGAAGAGGTGAAGGAGAAAGAGAAGCAGCTGCCATTGCAACAACACCTATCGCTATCTTCTCAGAAATGACCAGACACACATTGGCAACACTAAACTTTTTTTAAGAGGAAAAGAGATCTCCTGTTCTTATGCACAAAACTATGCTATGGATAGAAGCCCTATGTCTCATGCTCAGGCATAACACTTTTACTCCCCGTGTGTGTGTGTGTGTGTGTGTGTATGTGTGTATGAGAGAGAGAGAGAGAGAGAGAGAGAGAGAGAGAGAGAGAGAGAGAGAGAGAGAGAGAGATAAGTCACCAAACATCTCTTTCATAAATCCCTGCAGCCATCCAAGCTTCTGCCATTACGCCTCCAACTCACCTGATTTTATTGAATCAGTAATAGTACATCACTTATTACTTTGATCTAGGATATCACCACCATGAAATTAGGACAACCACCCTGAGGAACCAAAGCACTCATTGAAGTTTAGGAAGCTGAGTTGAGACCTAGTTGCCAAGTACATTGCAATTATGACTGAGACTTCTTTATCTCACTTCTCAAGGAATCTTCCTGAAGAAGACAAATCATGATATCTCACAGAAGATAAACCGTGAAAAAGCATTTACTTACTTCATTTAGTATCCACAAACCATTACTTTATTAATAATATTCTGCTCCATCTTCTTGCTAAAAAAAGTAATTTCTTGAATACAAATGACTAAAATTCTTATTGCATCACATAGCCATCATCAGAAATATTACTCTAAAAATGTCATCTGGATGGTCCATATTCACTTGCCTTGATCCTTTGCACTTCAGGTTTCTTCAAGCTCTACCTAAGTAATTTAAGCTTTACCTTGTGTTTTTTTTTGGGGGGGGGGGGATCAGCACCACCTGTCACTAAAAATGCTCTACAATCAGAACTTAACTGGCCTAGCAGTTCTGCTGGTGATATACAAGGCAAATAAATAAATAAAAATTTCCTTTTCATTCAGTTAAAGGTTCTGCGCTAGTGAGGGCAGTAAATAATAGTGTACATAGTAAACTAAAGTGACTAAGAGAAAACAAAAAGTTTTAATACAAGCAAACTTACAGTATATTTACATCGTTCAATTAGGGCCCATACTGGCTAACATATTTTAAAAAAAAAGTAAACATTGATATCCATATCTGTGCTCAAAACCAGAAGTGTTTTTCCTTTGAATTTTAGAAGTTTTAAATGTATGATATGCTACACCCAAGTCCCAGATATTGAAGAACTGAGTACAATAATTGAATGACACAAAATTAAAAGTTATAATTATAAAATTTGAAGATATGTAGTTTTCTAAACTAATTTCATTTTTGGCATCATGAAAAGGTAAATAAGAAATTATGAAATCAAATTTAAATTTTTAACAGAGTGAAGATTCTTGTATCTCTTGTGTCCATAGTTATTCAGTTGTTAGTAATAGAATTAGGAAGCTATACCACTCACATATGACAAGATTGGAAGCACAGAAATCTATTTAAAGATAAGAACTTTGCTTCACTCATGATGGTGGTGATTTGAAGACATAATTGTATAATGATTTCAGTAGCGGAAAATTTTCTATCAGTTACCACCTTCTTCATTTAAAAAAAATTGGCCCTGGCACAAGTCAGAGATGAGTGGGAAGAGATAGGATGCCATCTCTAAGATATCTAGATTCTGTCGTTAGTGTCAAAATTAGTCTCAAGTTGGTATGCAAGATAGATTGGAGGTTGGAAATGGGTTTGTTGGAGGTGGAGGGATATAAGGCTGGATCATTATCCAGGCAGAAAGTGAGGAAATGGAATATAACTATGTAAGTAGGAATGTAGAAGAAATAAGTTGAGAATTTTAATTGTTTCTTTTTTATTATTTATTTTTAAATACTTTTCCTTTTAAATTTTGAGTTCCCAGTTTTCTCCTTCCCTTTATAAATAATATAAATTATACACATGAAATCATGTAAAACTTATTTCCATACCAGTCATATCACAAAAAAATTCAAACAAAACATTAAAGAAAGTTAAACTTCAGTCACATTCAGAGATCATCAGTTCTTTCTCTAGATGTAAAAAACATTTTTACCATCTAGAGTCCTTTCAGAGTTCTTGGATCACTGTTTCCATCCAAGCAGCCAATTCTTTCTTAATTTATCACTATAACATTGCTGATACTGTGCAGAATAATTTCCTGGTTATTCTCATTTAATTTTGCAATAGTTCATATAGCCAGTGATGACAAGACTTTTAGAGACAGAGTGACAGGCCCCACCTCTGCCGCACCCCCAAGAGCACATCCCCCCAATCACACTGCTGGATATACTGTACCCCACCTTATCCCACACAGGTAAGGGAGAAAGCACTCTCTTTGGTCTGCTAGAGAGGTATGGGTGAAGTGAGTAATGTACTCAGGGAGTATAGAGGAAGGGAGAGAAGTGACCCAAGCACTCTGCTCCCCTCCAACTCTGCTTCCTGTGTGCTGCCCACCTTGCCTACTGTGTGTTCCCATTGGCCTACTGGGCAGAGGGGTAGGAGATGTAAAAAAATGTTCTCAAGTAGGGTGGAGAAGGGGAAGGGAGAAGCTCTACCTGAGTCTCTCTGCCTTTCTAGAAATGAATTCTGGGTATGGTGTGGGATGGAGGGTGGCTGAGAGTTCTGTGTGCCATTTTGGGCACTTGTTCCATAGGTTCACCATACTGATATAAATGTTTGACATTTTTTTCCTTTTTTCCTGAAACCAAACCTTCTCCTTATTTCTTAAAAAATGAAAGTACTCCATCACAACCATATGTTACAACTTATTCAGATATTGCCCAACTGATGAGCAATCCCTAAAATTCTTTGACAACACAAAAAGAACTGCTTTGGGTAGTATATTTTGCTTTGTGTGATATCATGACTGCCACTTCTGCCCTCTTGCCTTCATCTAAAGCATAATACACTTTGTTCTAGCCTTTCATTTCAACTCTGGGTGTCTTTCTCTTCTTATTATTTTTTTCTGTTGAGAGAGAGAGAATTATTAGTTTATAGTTTCCAATCTGTTCTGCTATCCACTTTGGTTTTATGGTTTAGATCAGTGATGGGCAAACTTTTTAAAGAGGGGGCTAAAGGAAAGGGAATGCTCATCTGCCAGTCTGTTTCTAAGGCAACTCTTTCAAAGTTTCATTGTATTGTATCCTACTTATTGTATTCGTCAGATTAGGAATAATGTCTCACAGCCAGATAGAACATTTTAAGGGGCTATATCTGGCCTGTTGGCAGTAGTTTGCCCATCATTGGTTTAGATCATTCTATTCACTTTCAAAATTATGTTCCCTGGCTATTCATTTCCCTCCCTTCTATTTTCTGTGGCTTATTTTTTCTCCATTTTTATTCTGTACCTCTTTAAAAGTCAATCTTGCTTCTAACCACTGTCTTCCCAATCTGTCCTTCACCTTATTACTCCCCCATATCCCTTATCTTTTTCCCCTCCTGTGTCCCCATTGGATGAGATAGATTTTTGAAAGCCATCTGTGTATATATAGATTTTTCCTTTCTTCAACCAAATCCACTGGTAATGATGTTCAACAATTGCCCACTCATCCCTACTCCCCCCTCCATTATTAAAGTTCTTCCTTGTATGTTTCTTTAATGTGAGAAAATTTTACCCCTTCTCCCAGTGTATCCTTCTATCTTATGCTTACATTTTTTGGAGATCATCCCAAAATAATCAATTCATACACATGCCCTCTATCTATACAGTCTCATTATAACTGCCCTAATAATGATAAAGTTCTTAAAAGACACATTTATTTTCTTCCTTTATAGGAATGTAAATAATTTAATTCCACTGAGTCCCTTAAGATTGCTTTTTTATTTTTAATTTTAATGAGTTTCTTGACTCATCTGTTTAAGTGTTAAGTTTTCTATTCAGCTATGGTCTTTCCATAGAAAATGCTTGGATATTATCAATTTTATTAAATGTTAATTTCTCCCCATCAAAGGATTATACTCAGTTTTGCTGAGAAAGTTACTCTTAGTTATAATTCTACCTATTTTGCCCTTCAGAATATCATAATCTAAGCCTTTCTCCTTTAATATGGAAACTGCTAAATCTCATGTGATCCTGACTGTGGTTCCATGATATTTGAGTTGTTTTTTTCTGTTTGCTTGAACTGTGTTCTTTTTGACATGAGAAAGCTGAATTGCGGCTAAAATAATCCTGGAATTTTCCTTTTGGTATATCATTCAGGAGGTGATCAGTAGATATTTTCCTTTTCTATCTCATCTAGATCTAAGATCTAGTTTTTCTTGATGATATCATATTTTCTTCTATTTTTTCCATTCTTTCCACTTTATTTTATTGTTTCATAATGTCTCATAAAGTCATTAGCTTCTACTTGCATCTTGTTATATTTGAAGATAACTGCATCTTGTTCAATTAAGATAGAAGAACCTAATGAGGAATGGTTCCTGGAGTCACAGAGCCAAGCATGAATGAACAACAGTTTATTTATTACAGCATTTAAAATTTTATTTAATTTAGGTATTATTATTTTAGTATATTGGCTATCATAGGAAATAAGGGTGAGCCTCCTCTGTTTTCCCCAAAGTACAAAACCACATCTAATATGTGGAAGTTAAAAAAAATCAGCCTTGTTTAGGCATGATGTAAAGAAATCTGTAATACAGTACTATCCAAAAATGGAATAGTCAGCCTCAGGAAATCACAAAAGTCCCCTTACTTTGAGATCTTCAGGCTTGATGATAATTCTAAATGATGTGGCATTGATTTTTATTAAAATGTGAGGAATTTTAAGCACTCTGAAATCTCCTTCAGTTCTGCAAATTTATGGTTCTGTCATTTTATGAATGACTTTCTGAGCAAAGAATGACTTTTGGAAACACTTATTGTTAGGCAATATGAATCTATCAATCTAAATTGTACTTCCTTCCAATCCCACCAATGGAAGAAGACCCAGCTATTAAATGGATTATATTCAGGTCTTATATTTTTTAAAAGGGGGTCTCTTTTTTAAATAAATCTATTTAATATAGAAACTGTCTAGAATTAAGTAACCAATCACAAGTATTCATAAATTACCTATTATGTGCCACATACAATCTGGACATCAGAAATGCAAAGATAAAAGTGAAAGATTCCTTTTCCTCTGGGAACTCACAGTCTAGTGAATATAGAGAACAAATCTTTGCATAGATTGTCACAAAACAAATAGAAAGAAGATACCATAATATAGACCTTAACTCCTGGTGAGATTAAGAAAGACTTCATGAAAAAGGTGGTAGTTGGTTTGAGGGGGAAAAAAAGGGATAGCGGGAAATACACAGTTAGCAGTCATAACTGAATGAGTGGGATTAGCTTACCCATAAAACACTAGTAAAAAGCAGAATAGATTAGAAATCAGAATTCAGCAATGTGTTGTTTGCAAGAGACATATTTGAAACAGAATGACATGCAAAGAGTTAATATAAAAGGCTAGAATAGAATTTATTATGTTTCAGGTAAAGTAAAAAAAAAATGGTCATCATGATCTCAAACAAAGCAAAAGCAAAAATAGGTGTGATTAAAAGATATAATCAAGGAAACTATAAACTTTTCTGATAAATGTCTCATTTTAAAAATATATTAGGTACCGAGTCAAATTTCTTTAAGAAAATGAATTATTTCCCAATCAATTAATGATTGAAAGACATTACGAAGTAGTTTTCAGAAGAAGAAAACAAAGCAATAAGAAAAAAAATATGAAAAACACTCTAAATAACTATTGATTAAAGGAATGCAAATTTAAACATCTCGGAGATACCACTTTACATCTTTCAGAAAAGACAAATGCTGCAGTAGATAAGGGGAAATGAGTCCACTAATAAACAATTAGTTAAATTGTGAACTAGTCCAAACATTCCAGAAAACAATTAGACCAAGCAATATCATTATTAGATACTCCAAGAAATTCAAAGAAAAAGGGAAAGGACCTATATTTATAGAAATATTTATAGCAGCTCTCTTTGTAGTGGCAAAGAATTGAAAATCAAGGGCATGCTCTTTTTGGGAAATGACTGAACAACTTGGGATATATGTGATAAAATAATATTCTGCTATAAGAAATGAGGAGGGGGTGGAGGTTTCAGAGAAAACATGTCAAACCCTATATGAAAGTGATACAAACTAAAATGAGGAGAATTTTGAGATCATTGTGCACAGTTACAGCAATATTGTAATGATGATCAATGGAAAAAGACGACTACTCTTGTCAGTACAGTAATAATCTAAAATATTTCCAAGGGACTTTTGATGACAAAGTGTAATCCACCTAAAGAGACAAAAGTGATGAACTTTGAATACTAGCTGAAGTATAATTTTTCACTTTATTTTTTCTTGCTTTTTATGATATGGCTAATATGGAAATGTTTCACATGATTTAGCATGTTGATACCATTTTGATTGTCTTTTCAGTGGGCGGGGGAGAAATAGGAGGGAAAGATCAATTTGGGAATTCAAAATTTAAAAAGAAAACAACGTTAAAAAAATTATCAAAAAGAACTGAATCATTTCAAAGAGAAAAAAAGCAAAATAATATGAGGAAATATGATAACTTGGGGGATTGTAGGTTGGAAAACTCTTGGATAGATTTTTTGGCCTCAAGGAAAGAACTAGTAGAAAAAGAGAGTTAAACCATAGGGACAAGGGGGATAATGTCTATGGGCAAATTACTGAAGAAGAAAAGAAGACATCAGATTAAATGAACACATAGAGAAATTGGCAATGGTGAAGAGTTTACCTGCTTTTTAGAGCCTGGAGTAAAAGAGAAGAAATTCAGGTTTTGAGAGGAAAAGAAGAGAGGAAAAGGTAACTTGGGACAAATGTCCTCTACTTTTGGGAGGTAAAGTCTGAGGCAATATCTTTTGATTTGAGGTAAGGAATAGGTTATTGTGTGGGGGTTGAGAAGATTAGGGAAGGTTTGGAACAGAAAGTTAAGGAGTATTAAAAATATTGTCTGGCCTTAAGGAAGACTCAACTGAAATTAAATAAGACTTTAGTTGACACAGTCAACTCAGTTGCTTGGCTTTGTCCATTTCTATTCAGTACCATATATGAGTTGAAATAGTTAGAGGGTGGAAGTAAAATAAGTGCAAGTAATCCAGGAGAGTTTGACAGAGCTAAGCTGGAAGGATAAGGAAACAAAGAATTCAAAATTAGCAGACACTATAGAGTAGAAATGGTTAAATGTTCAGAACTGGAAAGAAAGGAAAAGGAAATCAGAGAAACATAAAAGTGCTGAGAAAGAGAAATATTTAAGGTAATGATAAGGACAAATGATAGGTTTGGGAGAAGTAAGGCATGAGAAAAAATAGAATGATATGTTATTTTCAGATAAAGATGTCTCAAGTAGGTATGACTTAAAGGCCAGATCCTTTCATCTGATTTGAGGTTCAAGAAGGGTATAATCATTCTCAGAAAATCTACCTGATAAAATCCTGGAGGTTGAGGCAGGAGGAGCACAATTTTAGTGCCATAACTCTTAACCAATCTGTTCTTCATTGATCTTTCTGCATCTCTGTTGTAGGAGACAATATTAAGTTTGTGGTGGCAGCAGGAAATTTAAGTGAAATGACTTATAAGCAAGTTGGGAGAACACATCTGGCATATATGTGAAAATTCACAGCATGAGATGGAGATTTCCCACATCTTTATTGATATTGGTTTGTACTTGACGTTGAGAAATCTTTCTTCAGCAAATTATAAGCAATTTATTTAAAAAGCCCTATCTTAATTGGCACTCAGTATGTGCTTGTTCTGTCCCAATATGGAGGATTCCTTATAGAGATTGAACAGTTTGCCTACTGAGAAACCCTCATTAGGGACCTTATAACCATCATTAAAGCCATTTTGGTGTTTCCAAGAGATGTTATCTCAAGGTTTTCAACTGAAACGCCCACTGCCAAGTTATAACATCTACAAATAACTGCCTTTCCTAAAAAATGACACTACCAATTCATAGTTTGATTTTTCTCTTTTATGTATATAGAGATTTGTATCTGAATCCTCATTTTCAAATATTTCTGAATAATAACAATAAATTGAATTTAAATTAGTAAAATTGAGCATCTACTCCATGCAAAACCATAGCTGGATAATGAGGGAGATAATACTGTAAATTAGAAATGGTTCTTACCTTTTAAAACTTGGAACATAGTAAAGAAGAAAAAATATGTACGCAAAAATTTATAATACTAAAAATGAGAATAAAAAGTTTTTTAATATGTACAAACAATTTAGGAGAAATAAATCAGTAGCTTTTTTACTTTTCATTGTAGTTTTTTTTCCCTTTATTTGGAATTAGCATACCTGGCAATAGCTTTACTATTGAAGACACCTCAACTTGGTCACTTCCTAGCAAGTAGCCATAAGAATATTCTGAAATGTAATGGTTGAACAAGTTATCTTCAGTTAGGTAGTTCATTTGGAAAGCCTTTAAAAAATATCAATCACAAAAAAAAATATCAATCACAAATAATCCAACATTTGTTGATGATTTCCTATGTGACTTAGAGATTTTGGAACCTCAGTTTCCTCATTTGTAAAACAAGGGGGTTGTACTAACTGGTCTCTGAGGTCACTTTCAGTTTTAAGTATAAGCTCTTAGGAGATTAACTATAATCCTTTCTGTTTTTTTCCCTCTTGTTGTATATGAAACTTAAGCCCCATAGTAAAAAGGTTTCACAGTTACTCATATTTAGACTCAGCTACCAAGAAAGACTATCTAAACCAGTGATTCCCAACTTTGGCAGTGTGATAAGCTCTTTATTAGGTTAAAACTTTTACAGATCTCCACATGATAGTAATTGTACCATTAGTATAATGTAGAGTTTAGACGGGTTTAGAAAATTCATCATATCAAAATTACTTTTCAAGTGTCATTTTAGATTCATTAGCTACTTGTTAGTAATTCTGCAGCCCCTAGTGGTCTGTGATCCACATGTCTGGAACCCTTGATCTAAACCAAATACTTAAATGGTGTTCAGTCACCCATCCCAAAAAAGACATGAGGTGGATGAATAATAAATTGGAAAGAGCAAGGAAAAAAGAGAAAGCATATATCTTTTTAGGTTGCTGAATTCTGTTAGTCCTAAAAGAAAATAGCAAAGAAGTAAAGAGGAAAACAAGATAGGAAATACAGAAGAGTTCTCCACTATGTGATTCTTTCCATAGTTTTGTTCAAAATATTATTAATTCCCAGAACCTCACATTCACATATTCAAAGCAAATATATTCAAATTCAGGTGTAATTTTGCATCATATTCTGTTTTGAATAATCCACATCATGCTTTCCCTCTATTGTAAAGATGATTAGGATTTGACATATGTAATTTTTTTAAAACTATAGACAGCTCCTCTGTTCATCAGCAAATTTTGAAAATAAAATTTCAACTAATATATTTCAGTCAGTCATCAAATATATTAATCAACTACTGACTTTTATGGAGGGTGATTCTACATTTCAAGCTATTATTCCTCTTTACTTACAATGACCTGACAGTTTCTCAATTCCTGAATCGCCCTGACCCACATCTGAGGTCTCTTCATTCACATTTATTGGTACTAAATTAAGCTCTACTCTACTATTTATCATATGGGCACTGGAGTGAAATAACAGTGCCTGTACTACAGTACTTTAGTGGAACCATGATCTCTTCAATGTAGGTAATCCCTCCAATTTTGCAGATCACAACTTGACTATCCTAGATGATTCTTGTCTATACCTCTCATAAACCCTCCATTGCAGGAACTACTCAATAATCTCTTTTTAATATTTTATTTTCCCAATTACATGTAATATCAATTTTCAACATATATTTTTTCTAAAATTATAAGATGTAAATTGTCTCCCTCACTTCCCTACCCCATCACAGGGATGGATAAGCAATTTTATCTGAGTTACATATGTATTATCATGCAACTCATTCTTCCATATTGGTCATTGTGACCTTTCCAATATTCTAAAATCTCACATCTATGTCTTTTCATATTATGTGGTTATCACACAGCATCCATTGTGCCTAACTTTTACCACTTATCCTAAATGGATGCCCTACCAAGCTCCTTTTTCTGATTTTATATTTTGTAGATGATATTTATTTGGAAAAACATAATCATTGATTAAATATTTTTGCCTATTTAATCCCACCATATTCCTTTCCTTTGGTCTTTGGATCGCATAAAATTCTGATTCTTCAAATATTCTGGTATTCTATTCTTTCTAGCCATACACTAGCCTACATTTATTATGGAACTTTAGCCTCCACAACAAAACTTGCTATTATTTTTGTCCTTTTTACATATGGGAAAACTGAAACTGAAGTTAACAGTGACTTGCCAGGAGTCACACATCTAGTAAATACTCAAGTCAAAATCTGAAACCCGCTTTTCCTGACTCCAGGTGAAACACTTTAATCACTATGTAACCTAGCTCTACTAATCAAGAGGAGGAAAACATTGGTGTTAAAATATGGCTTTTTTATCTCTTTGTCAAGGTGATATATTGCTTCTTTCAAGGTACTACACAACTCTCTCGATTCAAACTGATACATTCTCTTATTCCTATTCTATTTTTGTGATTCTGAGCCCAGCTCATTATCTCATGTATTAAATGTCTAGGACAGTGATGGCAAACCCTTTGAATACTGAGTGCCCAAATGACAACCCTCACAATGCATGTTGAGCCCCAGACAGGGGAGGGAGGAAGAGCTCCCATTGGTCTTCTGGGCAAAGGGGCAGGTCACAAGAGAAATGTCCTCAGGCACAGTGGAGTGGGGAAAAGACCAGCCCCCTCCAACACACTCTCCACAAGAGCCATAAGTTCACCAAAATGGGTCTAGGATAAAATAACAACAGACAGACTCAAATGGGCTGATTGCTTGTCCAACCACATATCATCATCTGGGTAACAGGCATTTGTTATTTGTTTTTTATGCATTTGTTGTATAAAAATATCAGTGAGCCTCAGTTTTTTGGCTCTTAAATTGGAATAATAATACCCAAAGCACCTACTTCACACAGTTGTTGTGAGGTTCGAATGTGATAATGGCTATGGATCTGAGTCATTAAACTAAAGACCCACTGTAGCCCAAAGTGCTTCAGAATGCTGCCCAAACTAGACTAAGATGTAATAGGGAAATATTTATCAAAATACATTAAAATACAATAGAACATAGATAGAGTGAATATAATGTTAATATGTGGTTTTCCAAGGCAAAAAATAACACAAGGGAATCCTTATGTTTAGTTCAATGGCCCTCATTTTCATTTTATATCAGTGGTGTCAGTACCTTATCTATGGAGTATATAAAGTGTTCAGGGAAAAATTGTCCCTCTTCTATGGGAACTTACTGAGCTGTTTTCAGGACTGTTTTCATCCTTTGCTATCTAACTGCCATCCTATGATTCCAAAAAGCTGTAGCATGAGGAGCAACCACACCTCAGTAAAACTGTCTCTGCAGATAAGCTAACCAATACTGAAGGAAATCAAGAGACTGCAAACCCATCCATTAGTTAGAGGAATGTCTACTCCAAGCATGTGAAGACTTCAACTATTGGAAGGGTCAGAAAAGAACAGTTTGTTCCAATCACTTTGAAGGTGGTAGAAATGCTCTGTGGAGCACTTGGATCTTGGTTGGACAGAGAATCAATGAGCAAAGTAGCTTCTCTGCCTCTACACAGGGATCTTAATAATGTGTGTTTTAGAGGAGGAGGATTCATTAAAGAAAACCTATGATTTGCTATTATTAAAGTATTTTGTGATAAAAAAAACAATAAATGCAGTGAGGATCTTATATTCTCTATCCTATTCTATACATTCTCCCTATCTGACCCCCTAATCAGGGAAAATGTGAGGATATGTGTATTATTTATAAGCAAATTGCTATCAGATCAGTCAATCTTATTGTCCAATTTCAATATTATTCCTTTGTACTAATGCCTAATATTCATTTTGATCCAATACTGACCCCTCTCCAAATATTAGATCCCTCTTTTGTTTCACCAGACAGAGCCTTTATCAGGTTATTCATCTAGTATAATAGAAATCCTGGAGGCCTCACTTGCTATCGACCTCCCAGGCACAGAAATTCCCAACATTAATTCCTATGCCCATAGTTACCATCCTGGGAGTGGCTGCTTAACTATTTGGATGGCTCCTTATTACCTACTGCGAGATATCTGTCTTTCTGTGCTATCCTCACTCACTCACTCACTCACTCACTCACTCACTCACTCACTCACTCAAGAGTCCTAGATCAGAATCATTCCCAACTAGAGTTGGAATATATCCACCCCCATGGATACACACACACACACACACACACACACACACACATATTTGTCAACCAGGGAAGATACGTATATTTTTCTTTGTCAAAAGTATTTGATGTAATATCATAGGAATAATACAATAGAGACTTCCCCCTATAAATATTGATTTTCTCCTCCCATACATATTCAAGCAATTTGAAAAATGGATCTGTATAAAGGTCATCTATTGGAATTTTATGCCTAGCTGAAGCACAGAAATCGAGGAGCAAATCATACCTAGGTACTTACCTACCTTACATGCCTACCTACATCATGCTGCAAATTTTTTAATGTCTTCTACAGGGATCATTGCACTTCTCACCCTGTCAGGTGTTGTATCTCAACTATACCCACTCAGACATTTCCATTGTTTTCTGGTAGATGACATATTTTCTATCTGAGTTATAATTCACCTTCTCAGCTAAATTTAAGATCGCCTAAAACTCTGTCTGCTATCCAGTAGAAATGTTTTGCCACTTGTTCATTAAGGGAGTATTATAGCACTTTCAGGATACCTTTTCAAAATCCTACTGTTTCTCAGGTATAGTTCTTTGCTGAGTGGCTTTCTTCTGGGTCATGTGCTTCTCTGTTATTCATCTACTGGAAAATGTTGTGAATGCTAAGTCTCTCCTGCAGTGAGGATTAAAGCCCTCTTTATACAGCCTTCTCAGCAAAGGAATATGAATTTCTTCATAGCTTCGTTAAATTGGTCTTCTTAGCATACATGTAGCTCAATTTAATGTCTAAGTTTTGGGCATACCCAAACTAGCCCATTTTGACACTGAGCATTTCCAGTGCCAGAAACATTTCTTCCTCCTTCAGACTTCCTAGTCAAGCAAATAATATTATTGTCGCAATTTTAATTAAAACAATTTGGACCTTTTGTCACAAACTATGACTGTGCAACTTGTCATTTTTAGCTTCTAACTTCTGGATTTTTCTATCAACAACTTTTTTTAGGAGCATTCCTTATTCCATCAGTGATCATGCTTTTCCAAACAGAATCTCATAAGAATTTGAAGAGCGCTAAATAAGAAGAGGGGAGTGATTGCCCTTCAATCCTGTCACTTTCAATGAAACAGCTATCTGAGAAAATACACTGTGATGCTCAGAGAAGAGGTGAGACCTTGAAGGTGAGCAGTTTCATTTACCACCCTTGCCCCTAAGGAACAGCAGTGAGGACACATTCAAAATAAAATGACTTCTTCTGCAAAGGAGGAATAGCTGATTACAGCAGCTATTATGTCAAGAAAATTAAGATATCAGCCAGGAAGCTAGTTGAGACAAGGTTATAAGATGTACAGTCTAAGTGGGCCTTTAACAGATGAAACTAAATATGCTGATATAGTACATGCAGAGGGAGAAAGAATAGTCAAAATTCACCTAGGAAGCCTGTTGGTAATTAAGAAACGAGTCATTGTAACCATTGCTGTTGTCATGATTTATTAAAATTGCTGTAGCATAACCAAGTCTGTTTAAGTGCTTCTAATCCATCAGGGCTGTTTTTATCAAGGGTAATTATACCTTCCTCAGTTATCTGACTTCCATAATAAAAAGTACATGCTGCTAAAGGAAAAATATTAATTTGATGAAATGTTTTACATTTTAAGATATTAAGCAATATTTCACCTAGGAGTTTGAGTCAACAATAATAAGAAAGAAAAAAAAATAATCCACTGCTTCAGGGTATCCAAAAGCAAATGAATATGAGTTCTCAACTCTATCACACATATGATAATATTTGGAAAAAAGAATAAGCAATCAGAAGCTAGACAAGTTTAGGAAATAAAAGTTTAGAATGGCATAGGTGCAAAGGACAGAAAAATAACATACATGGACAGGCATGTGTGTGAGTATGTTGCTGTAGCCTGAGGATATTTATAATGAAAAAAGCAAAGCAGCAAACCTTTTAAAGTCCAACAGTCACGAAAAGCTATATATCAGTTAGCTTCCAGAAATGTCCATAGATCATGCTCCTTGCAGGTCAAACTGAAATTTTCCATTACTAAAACTGCCAAATTCCCTATTCAAACCCTTTAATGTTTTTTGTAGTATTGGTGTTCAAAAAGCTAAGAGTTTCATTAAATATATTATATTGTATTATATTATATAGATGAGTTGCATATAAATGTCTATGTCTATAATTGTGTTTTCATGCACACACACAATAACAATAGAAATAATCACAATATTTGTTGAGAAACCCAATAAGGAACAATGATGGGAAGCAAGATATAGTCATGTTGTAATTTAGAATTGAAATGTAAATGCCTAATCTACCATGCTTATTATGAAAATGGCTTGGTCCTAACCTAATATGCACAAAAAACATTAAACCATTTTAAACAAATAACAACATTAAGATGGAACTCATCATTCCTATAAAAGACAAAGTCCAAATTGCTTTTAAGAAATAAGTACACTGAAATCTCAAAGTGTTGTTTTTCTGCATAGATCATTCATTATTGGAAAAAATTTGTCAAACAATGTGAATGCATCTTGCATATGATAGTGTAGACATAACATACATTATAATAGAATCAAGAATTAATGGCAGATGGATAGATTTGGATTCAGGAAATCTGAATTTGAATCTTCCTTTGGAATAATTTGTTTCATTACCTTGGACAAGCTATTTAACATCTTAGTTACAGTTTCTCCATCTGAAGAATGGGAATAACAATAACATCTACCTTTCAAGATGATTGTGAGGACCTGAAAACATATATAGTGCTTTGGAATTCTTAAAATGCTATATAAATATATTGTTATATTTTTTCAGGTTTTTCTAAACTGATTTAATAGAGTTGAGATTAAAATGATTCTGACACAAATCCTGATCACACTATTCTTCTTCTATATTTAATATTTTATGGACTATCATGCTGGTAGCAAAAAAAATGACTATTGACATTTTCTTTGTTCTTTTGACAAAAAAGTCTCCCTATAAAGCAACTTATACTAACAAACCAATATACACTAGAGGCTGATGAGGCAATGACATTTCAAAGATCTCCCTGGCTCCAGAAAAAAGCAAAGAAAGACTCTACCTTCATAGGGAAATGGGAAAAAAGCACAATCAGAAAAAGAAAAAGAAAAACCTAGACACTTTTTCCTAATCAGTTGTTGAGGATCAGTATTCTCTTTCCCTAAATCTTCATGTGACATTTTAATTTTCTTATTCTTTTTTAAATAGCATCTGTTCCCCTAAAATGGAATTTTATTTTATCATTGCTATTTCTCTTCCTTTCTTCAACTTTCGAGTTCCTAATTCCTAAGAACATTTTCAGTCTCTATCTCCAGGACCCTTGCCTTTAAATAGTGAGAGTAAAGTAGAAGTAAGATATCATACTTGGCCACATTATCTTGAAATACTATACTTGTTTTGTATGGCAATCTTGAAGCAAAGTCGAGTACTCAATACTGTATTCTCCGGGAGTAAGAATGCACAGAAGTGTAAAAGAACAAAACTTAGGGCTGAAGATATTCATAGGTTTATTACCTTATAATCCTAAATAACAAAGTTTTCTCTTTAAAATGAAAAGTAAATAATCAAATGATTTAAAATTGGTTTTATTAGACCTTTACAGTTGCCATTTCTTTTTGAAGCCAATGGAACCAGATATACAGTTGAATTTTATTTCCAAATTATTGATTTAAGGATTAGTACTGAAAGGTGACTATTATCTTAAAATATCCAAGGTAAAGTAAATAAGAAAGCATCAATGCAAAGGTAGACATGATGGAATGTGAGATAGGTAGATAGGTAGGTAGATAGATAGATAGATAGATAGATAGATAGATAGATAGATAGATAGATAGATAGATAGATAGATGAAGATACAGTTCTTTGTTTGCTATCCTACTTGGTACACTACTAGATTTGTGAAATCATCAATATTAGTACTTCCACTGATGCAAGTACCCATCCTCACTTTCTCATGCTTGCCTATTGTTTGTGATCTCCCAGATTTTCCTTGGCTGATCCATACAATGTGCTTCTGACCTACCTCCACAGAGGAAGTTCATAAGTTGTTTTGTGCCTCAGAACCCTTCAGTTGTCTGGTGAATCTTACGGACCCATTCTCAGAATAACATTTATTTTTTAGAGTTTAGTAAAGAAAAAAATGTATTTTTTCCTTTCTGAATTGACAGACTCTCTGACAGCTATCCATGGACCTTTTGAGAATCTGTGAGTCACAGTGTAAGATCCATAGTTCTAGAACTTTTGCCATTATTTGAACATCAAGTGAATGTTTCAAGTTATCTATTTGGCATTCCACACTTTCTCTGTGGGGGGGACCTACGTCATTATGTGGTCATAAATATCTGATTCTTTTGCATAATTTTTCATTGGTAATCTGTCACGACTTATGTTCACCATGTCTTTCTGTCGCCTGAATGGAACCTGAAATATTAATACTGGAGAGTATTTATAATTCATAGACATACAATATCAATAGAATATTGGTGTCAAAATGAAAGGCTTTTATTTCATGGAGAAGCTAGGGACCAGTAGAGGTACTGCTCATTTTTCAAGAGTAATCCAGTGTACTTTCTCCTTCTTGGTCATTTCTTGTCACAGTTCATTTTTCATACATGATATCTGTCCACAATATATATACTGATGTGTCAATTCTCTGGGATGGCCATGGGATTGCATATAATTTTGGATTAATATTTTTAAGTAAAGGTTTTATAGATTACTAAGAAGCTTCAGGTATGTAAATTGTGAATATTTTCTTCAAGAAAGGTGTCTAAAGGCTTTTAATGTGATTAATATATTTTGAATCAGAATCACATAGAAAAAAAGAAATAGAGTTTGGCTTAACAGATATAATATGAAATCATGAAAGTCAATGAAAAATACATTGCAGTCAATATTTAGCTATAATAATGGTATCAAACTGAAATTGAGCAGGGGCTACTACTCCGTATGTAATGATCCCTACTCGTTACACATATTGACAATTTTGAATTGTTATGCTATCTATTTCTATTGGACTTTCCATTATTTTGTAAAATATTTCCCAATTATTTTCATCTGGTTCAAACTTCACTAGGGAATGTTAAGACTTGAGTGTTTACTATCACTGGCAGGAATACACTATCAGGTCTTGTTGGTTTTACTTTCACGATGTATGTCCCATCATTTTCTTTCTTCTATAATAATTTCCACTGGAGTTCCCCTCATCACCTCTACCTTGGCTATCATAAAAGCCTTCTAGTTAAACCCTACTTCTAATCTTTCACCTTTTTAATCAAACTCCACTCAGTTGCAAAATAAACTTCCTAACGAATAGATGTGTCCATGTAACCCTTCGCCCACAACCTTCACAAAACAACAGCAAACATGTTGATGGCTCCCAATTGGCTTTAGGATAAAATATAGCTGCTTACCCTGACATTTCAGGTCATCCATTACTCTCCTTCAGGACTTCTAGATAAATTAGACTATCAGCTATCCTGTGACCTTTAGAGTCCATTTCCTGCTTATGTTCATTCACACAACTGGTCTCTATGCCTGTAAGATACTCCCTCTGCTTCTCAGAATCCTTGCCTTTCTTCAAAAATTCAACACAGATGCCACATACTTCTTTAGCTTCTCTTGAATACTGCAGTTGTTCATGGTTTCTCCCTTCTCTATTATACATGTACTATACAACACTAATTAATCTCTAAGATATCTCACGTCAGGAGAATTATAAGTAGCTTGAAGTCACTGACTGTTCCTATTTTTTGTACTTGTATCCCCAACACCTAATATGGTGCTTTGCAGATAATACTTTCTTCATAAACAGTTGTTAAATTAAATTTATTTGAATGGAATCAAATGTCTATATCTAAAGTGTACAGAGCAATGAGAGAAATAATGAGTTTCTCTTTCTACTATCCACATTTACAAATAAATGTAAAATTATTTTAGCAGCAATGCTGGAAGTCTTTGTAGCAAGAAAATATAGTGAACCAAAGTTTTCATTTAAAAAGACAAAACAAAATGTAATCTCATAAAGATATGTATAATAAAGTTTCATATTTCTGTTTTACCAAAGATTTACATTTATGTAGAAGCTAGGTGGTAGAGTGGGTGAATGTTTTGAACTTTGACTCAGAAAAAGCTAATTTTAAATCCTGCCTCAGATACTTACTGGTTGCATTATCCTGGGCAATTTATTTGACTTCTCTCAGTCTCAGTTTTCTCATCTGTATAAAATCAATTACTTTCCATAATTGTTATGAGGATCAAAGTAGATAACATATATAGAGCACTTTGCAAAAATGCCAGTTATTATTTTCATCACTATGACATGGGCATGCTTTGCTTAGACTATGTCTATGACATCTGTAGCTTATGATGGAGTAATCAAGTTGTTTGAGGAAAAGCTTGATGAGGCTCTAAATGAATCTTATATGTGAAATCAATACCAAAGTATATGCCCTAATAACAGATTTTTTTTGGTCCTTGATTGATGTCTGAAGCATTATTTTCAGAGTAAGAAATTCTGATGTGCTCTATTGAAGGATTTAAGAACTATTTGTTTCTCCAGTTAACCAGGAGACAACATAAAAGAAACATTACTCGTATAGAAGCACTCAATCAGTCCTTATATTTGCTATGGAAGGTACAGTTTATCTGATTGAAAGATAATTTAATCCATCACCAGATGCCACAAGTGAACAAATTTTATCAAAGGGTAAGCTATAAAGCATCATCATTTTCCAGTGGCTTCTAAGGTGATTTTCTTTTTTTTTGTCTGGTAGCCAAAGGGAAAGAAAAAAAATATTCACCCAAATTACACACACACACACACACACACACACACACACACACACACACACACACACACACNCACACACACACACACACACACACACACACACACACACACACACACACACACATACACACACACACTGTCCTCATTTTTTTGTTTTGACAAGGTTAATTTTAGTACTTGGGTTATAAATTATTATTCCACATGTAGTATTATAATGTAATGAAAAAGGCATAATCCTTGGTATGTAGTCATTTAATCAATGAATGACAAGCATGGTCAACTTGAAAGAATTAATAAATGGGTCACTGAATCAATTTCGTACCAAATTATCACTTCTTATTAAATCAGAAAGAAATAGCAGACAAAGTCATTACATTCTATCACAAATTAGGAATAGTCATCAATTTAAAATATTGATCATCCCCTCTTCCACTATTAGAGATATAAATAACTTAACAGTAAAGAGACCTGTGCTCATAACTCAACTTTTAAATATAAACATTCTGTTCAGGGAATAGGCTCTAGTAATGTTACCTGCATCAGGAATATCAATAGATCCAAAAGGAAATGAAAGTAAAGATGACATTATAGCCACTATATTCCCCTTTGGGGTATGATAAAAACAAGTCTGTGCTTTTTTAGCCAACTGTGTGTACTAGAAATTATTTGACTTAGAATTAGAAAGAACAGATTTCAAATTCTGCCTTAGATGCTTACTGGCTGTATGACCCTAAGCAAGTTTCTTAACCTCTTTCTAGCCTCCATGTCCTTGTCCATGAGGATAAAAAGGGATACATCTAAATTGCTTTGCAAATTTTAAATTGCAGTATTGTATAAATGTTAAATATTTTTATTTGTAGGCTGAAGAAGAAATTATGTCATAAACTCCATTTTATTTTCTTAATTATAATCTAACAATATTTCTAAAAAATAATCCAATTTCTATATATAGTCTCAAAAATGTAGTCTTAGGCTGCTGGATTAATTAAAGTTATCTGCTTGGATAGATGAGATTTTATTAGAGACCTTGGAATGCTGTTATTTGTTTTTTGTTCTCTTTCTAAGTTACAAAGAATCCAAAATTAATTGATCATAATACATTTTTATTCTAGCATTTGATGTTATTAATAGCAAAGACCCATGAAATCATTTTTTATGATTTCATCAGATGTTAATAAAGACACTCTTGAGTTAGCATTTTCTTGGGTGTCTTGTATAAAGTGTTTTGCTTTGTATCTTAATCCTACTTTGATTTAAAAAGTTACATTTCTTCTCTAGCCAATTAATTGGATTTTTTGCTGTGGGGAGGTAGGTCTAAACTTTCGATTTAATCTAAGGAGTGAACTGCAAGAGTGGGAATCCATTTACCTAGGCAAGCTCACAAATCATTTATAAATTAAAATTTTAAGTTATATTACCTAAGGCTCTAAATATAACCAAAACAGAACTTGAACCTGTCTTCCAATTTTTATGGCAATTATAAAGAAAGCATGCCATTCATCCTTTCATTTGCATTTTCTATTGTTATTATTAAATTATTCCCCCTTCTATCAATATTTGAAACCATATAGGAACATAGATTATAGAGCTTTAAGATTTAGAAATAGAATAATCCAGACCTCTCAGATTTATAGGTGAAGAAAGTAAGCATCATGGCACAATTAGGTGATTTTTCCAGGGTTACTGTCAACTTGCCATAAAGACAGGTTCAAAAATAGCAGTAATATAGGTCTTTGAATCAAAGCATGGGAATCGCAAATTGAGATACCACACAACATCAATGTACTGAAGTGTCCAGGAAGGGCCAACAAAGAGAGGTGCTCTAGCACATGCAGCCAAAAGGAACAAAGAGTTAGTTCTTTCTTGGTAAAGACCAGAACACACACTAGAAGAGCAGTAACCATACTTATTCCAAGATGACAACACTTGGGAAGCACCAAAAACTTGTAAACTTCCTGAACAAGGTCTAAAAACAGCAGCACAAAAGTTTTAAAGTTTCAATTCCTGGAGCCTAATTTTAACATAAAGTTTAAAGCCAAGAAATAAGCTGAAAAATTGAGTAAACACAAAATAAAGTATTTTACCATAAAAACCTACACTAGTGTGAGAAAAAACTCAAAAGAAGATAATAATGTGAAAACAACTATAAAGCAAAGCATCAAATAAAACATGCCAATTGGACTAAAATCCAACAAGCATTCCTGGGAGAATTAAAGAAAGACAAAGAGTGATAGTAGAAACACTAAGAAAATAAATGAAACTAATGCAAACATATGAGTATATGTATGAAAACATTAACAGCTTATTAAAAGAGACACAAAATACTCAAGAAAATAACAATAAAAAGAATTGGTCTAATATTAAAAGAAGTACAAAAATTCACTGAAAAAAAAAAAAGAACTTCACAAAAAGCAAAATTGGCCAAATAAAAAAAGAGGTTAAAAAACTCACTGAAGCAAATAATTTCCAATAAATAAATAAATAAAATAGAACTAGGTCAGTGAAAGCTAAAAATTAATGAGCTATCAAGAAATATTAAAATAAATCAAAAGCATAAAAATATAAGAAAATGTGAAATATCTCACAGAAAAATGACAAACATGAAAAACAGATTTAGGAGGCATAATTATTGGACCACCTAAAAGCCAACATCAAAGAAAGAGCCATGACATTATATATTGAGAAAAATCAACAAGGAAAAATTGAAATATCTGAAGTCTGAGGGGTAAAATGGGAATAAACAGAATCCACTAATAGCCAACCTGAATGTGATCCCAATATGCAAACTTCCAGAAATATTATGACCCAATTCCAGAACCCCCTGATCAAAGAGAAAATACCTCAAGAAACCAGAAGGGGAAAAAAAAATAGAAATGTCATGAAAGTCAGGATCACACAGGATTTTTAGCAGCTTTCACATTAAAGAAGTGGAGGGTTTAGAATATGGTATTGTAAGAATAAAAAGTCTACATTTACAACTGAGAATCATCCAGCAAAACTCAAGATAATCCTTTAGAGGATAAATGGATTTTTAAGCCCTTTCCTCCCACCTAAGAATCAATACTATGCATTGGTTCCAAGGCAGAAGAGTGGTAAGGGCTAGCCAATGGAGGTTAAGTGACTTGCCCAGGGTCACGCAGCAAAGAAGTATCTGAGGTCAGATTTGAAACCAGTATTTTCTGTCTCTGGGCCTAGCAAACAATCCACTGAGCCACCCAGTTGCCCCCAGTACACAGATTTTTAATGAAAAAAACAAAAAACTTTCAAACACTTCTGACCATAGCTAAACAGAAACTTTGACATTCAAACAGAAGACTCCAGAGAAACATAAAAAATGTATACATGAAGGCAGCTGGGTAGCTCAGTGGATTGAGAGCCAGGCCTAGAGACGGGAGGTCCTGGGTTCAAATCTGACCTCAGACACTTCCGAGCTGTGTGACCCTGGGCAGGTTACTTGACCCCCATTGCCTACCCTTACCACTCTTCTGCCTTGGAGCCAATACACAGTATTGTTTATTGTAAGGGTTTAGTTTTGTTTCTTTTTTAAAGTATATATGATAGAGTAATAATAAAGGACAATTTAATTCTAGTGAGTCTTTTATTATTACTAATTTTTTTGCTCCCCCAGCTACTAGAACCTACCCCTTTTACATTATCTTCACATATGTATATGTGAAAATATGCCCAAATATGTATATATAAGTATATATGTCTATTGTATGTTTATTTACATGTATGTGTCTAATATATGTATATATTTTATATATATATATACATTTTTGTTGTCTTCTTTCATTAAAATTCACCCCTTGAAAACATGAACTGTTTTTGCCTTTCTTTGTATTTCCAAAAGTTAGTATGACACTTGGCACAGAGAGTTCAGAAGATTTTAAATATGTATATTTTAGGCATATAATATTCTGCTTTCACTTGTAAACTTGTCCAAGAACATGTGTACTCACATATACAGCTATACGATACTCTGTCTTCATGTATAGGTAGCTACATTATAATGAAATTATAGAAGTATATTACTAAATAGCCCAGGACCCAGGTAATACAGGCCTAGTCTAGGAAAGTTCAATAGGAGGTAAAAAAATTGCTTAGGCAAAAATTGGGAAGTGGTAAGAGAAAATGGTGGAGGAATGGAGGTAGAGAAATAATTATTCAACAAACATTGCTAATTATCTAAACCATAGGCTCTTAAACTTTTTTGTCATGTATGCTTTTGTCAATTTAGTAATGATCTTTTTAAAAAAATATTTTTATTTTTTTATTTTTAAAAAATATTTTATTACTAAATTAAAATATTTTTAAAATATTTTAAACATTTTTTAAATAATTGAAGGAAATATTATATTGCACTTAGACATTAGTGAAAATAATGTTTTATTTTCCCATTCAAATGCATGGGTCCCTTGAAATCTTTCCACAGACCCCTTGAAGGACAGCTTTTGTGTATTCCAGGTTAAGAATCTCAGATCTCAATAAATTAGCAAGGCAAATGGAAAGAGTAGCTCCCCTCCTGGATCTGGAGGAGCAGCCAAGTCCCTAGGTTACATCCACTTCTTCTTCATAGTGCTTCAACTATACTGAGAAAAGTTGCTGAACAATGAATGATACCAGCCTTGCCCTTACAGAGCTAACATCGAGTTTGGGGAGGAATCTGGTGAGAAGACATGTGGAGATGTCTAAAAGAGTTCAGTGAGTAAGAGCAGCAGCCCAAGGCTGTGTTCCTGAAACTCTTTAAAGAATGAATACACTGCTTAAGAAACCCATTGACTTACCTATCTATAAATCATATTACATTCCCAAGGAGTAGGGCTGAAGGAAGTAAAGCTCATTTAGTTTTCTGCAGTGCTTCTGGTTGCTGAATCTTCAAAGGTAGGAAATTAGCCAACTATGTTACTGCAAGAACTTTCTAAGGACCTTTTGTTTAATCTTTCCTTCTCTAAGAATTTTTTTTTTTGCTATTACCTTTTTTAACTGCTTAAGAATATTATTTCAACTTTATATAGTCCTCATATGGAAATGTAAGCTTCAAAATTAATATCCAAAATACTCCATGTATTATATTTAATAAGATTTATTAAATTTAACTTGAAGCAAAAGGGAGACTGAAAGGCAAGAGTCAAGAGGGAGCCCACCCAAGCCACCCATGTGGAAGAGAGACAGAGACAGAGACAGAGGAGTAACAGAACTATATAAACAATAATGTAAAGACACACATAAACAAAAAAGGAAAAGGAATTTGGGGACGGAGAAAGAATGTTGGGAGATGGAGTCCAAAGGTACAAAATTTCTAATTAATACAGAAACGTGTCTCAGAGTACAAATTGCAGGGGAAGAAAGAAAAGGTAACAGACCCATCAGTAAGGCAATTCTGTCAAACCTGATTTGTAAATGTTCCAACGATTTTTACTCTTAGTTGGCTACAGCCAGTAAGAGGTCAAGTTCTTTGCCTAGCCTGGAAAAAAAGCAATGTTTCAGATGTCAGACTTTATACAGAGGTTTTCCTGATTTCTGAAGGCAACTCTGTATCCACTCTACCATCCTGTCTCAATTCCTTGTGACTAGGTATTTTTTCACCTTTATCTCATCTATAGATATATAAAGAGGCTTAAGCTGGGTATGCTGGCCCACCCTAGGGGAGCTTTCCCATTGGCCCTTGCATAACTATGTTCTTAATAAAAGTGTGTTGTGAATATAATGCTGACATCTACCCACACTTTGAGATGTTCAGGAAGAACTGAGAACCTTGCATGCTGAGTTATTGCAATCAGAAAGGTTCAACCTGCAGTATTTCTAACTTAAAAGCAAGGAAGCTATCTCTAGCCCACAGTAGTTTAGCAATACAGCAGGTCAAATTTTCGTCAGGGATGTGCATTAAGCACTCAGTACAACTGGCATGATAAACACTTAACCTCCCCCCACTTGCATGCCTGAATATTGATTTGAGAGCAGAGCAAGGATTTGTTTTCCAGCATCTTCAATTTATTGAGCCTGAAGTAGTGACCAAAGACTGAGTAAAAATATTAATGCTGTATTTTCCCCTCCGTTTTGTATAACAGAAATCCCAATGGAAATGTCCTTATCTGCCTACTTTAAGATTATATATATATATATATATATATATATATGTGTGTGTGTGTGTGTGTGTGTGTGTGTGTGTGT
>NC_058135.1:69639348-69674592 GCF_016433145.1 Gracilinanus agilis | reverse complement strand
TGTGTGTGTGTGTGTGTGTGTGTGTGTGTGTGTGTATGTGTGTGTGTGTACCTAAGAATTTTCTGCAGTCATTGGTTAGTGTGCTCCAAAGGTAATTTTGTAATACATGAGAGTAGATTGAGGGGAAGAATTCATAACATCTTGTAGAAGAGAACACAACATAGGATAATAGAAATTGTTTTATCACTGAAACTTTTTAAGGAGGTACCAGTCAGTGTGAACCTTTTTGCATACAAAAAAAAATAAGCCATTATTCTGCTGTCTGAGTAGATACTAGCATCTTTGGAATTGAGTCAGCTTTCTGATTAATTTCTCTTCCATTCTTTAAAATAATATCATTATGTGTTTTTAAAAGCCATGTTATATCAACATAAGACAAATATTCATTGTTTTTAGTGTCTATTTTGGTCACCAGACTCAGGTATTTTAATTGATGTTAAAAATGTAGAGTGATTCCATAAAAACTTTAGAGTAACTATTGGCATTGGAAGAATGCTAAAGTGGATTAGAGGTGGAAGGACAGGATAGTTAAGCACTAGACTCTTTTAAATGTGATTGAGAGCCAGAAAACTAGTAAAGATGAACCCACCCACCCCATTTATGAGGGTAAGAGTTATTTTTGGAAGAGTTGTGGGAAAGCATGCATACCTTCTTACTGAAGCTGAGAATAAATCCACTCAGTCTAGAAAACAATCTAGAATTACTAAAAGGGGAGTTATTTGAATGATCTTATCTGTTTACTGAGTGATCTCACAGATAAAAATATACTCCAGAGGCAAAAAAACAAAAACAAATAATAATAATGCATAAGGGGGGGCATCCACATATAATACAAAATTTCATAGTAACAATTTTTTTAAAAAGAAGAGAAAATAAATAGCTATTCAACTAATTCATGAAATTGTAAGTATTTATTTAGAATCTACTTTATGCCAGGAACTATTTTTGGCACTGGTCATATAATCACAAAGAAAGAAATAATTCTTATTTTTAATGAGTTATATTATAATGAGAGACATATATACATATATTATCTATCTATATATATATACATACATATACAATTCATATATAATGTATACTATGTAAAAAGTATAAATCATAAACAAAGTTAATAAATACAATTATATACAAAGTAGTTCAATGTGACATAGTAGAAGGAGAGGCATTGGCATATGAGAAAGCTCAGGGAAGGTTCCTCATGAAGAAGGAAATGTCTGAGCATTTATCTTAAAGAAAGGAGCTCAATGTGGTATATCTAAGGCAGGGGCACCTTCCAGAATTGCAGAATACACAGCACAAAGATGGAATTAATTGAGTCAGGAAGTCACATGATCAGATCTATGTTTAAGGAAATTTACTTTGGCATCAGTACATAGGATGGATGGCATCCTATAGGGTACATCGAAGCTAATTCAATAATCTAGATGAGAAGTGATTAGGGCTTCAGGTAAGGTGGTCATTTTGATGTGGGGAGGATATCACATGTGAGAGATATCTTGAAGGTAGAAAATATAGCAACATTTGGCAAATGATTACATATGCAGGCTGAAAAGACTAATAATTCATACTTTATGAACATGAAAGATTAGAAACATTGGTGTTGCCTTTTTCAGAAAGAATAAAGAGTAGAAGAGGGAAAGATTTGATGGGAGAGAGAATATTTTCAGTTTTGACATGTTAATTTTCATAGATCTTTGGGACAACTAATTTGAAAAATCCAATATAGAAGGGATTGAATGGCTGAACTAACTGTGGATATCACATAGTAGGAGATGAGAAATATGAGATAGTTAGAAAAAACCTGGAAAGATCTATGAACTAATGTAAAGGGAAGATATCAGAACCAAATGAATAGTAGACATAATATCTATAAATGTGTAATGAAAAGAACACTAAAAATACCTTTATTTCTTGATAACTCTAATGATAAATTGAGCCTCAGAAAGTACATGATGAAATATTTAAATCCTTCCTATTGATAGTGATATATAGTTATAGAATGTTGTTTACAACATTGGATATCATCCTATCATGTTCACTTTAGTCCCTTTTCTCTATGTATGCTCCTATTCACTATCTTAATAGTAAAAAAGTTCTGAAATATCTTTCATACCTTAAGTATCCTAAGTAATTTAGGTACCTTAGGTACTACAGGAATCATAGATGTCTTAGTATGATAATTATCATTTTATGTACTAATGCAATCAATTTAACCCCATCATTTCCCTTGATTATCTTAAGTGTCTTGAGTACCTTTAATATCTTGAATCATAGATATCTTAAATATTTAGCTATCATCCTATATAGTAATGCAATAAATTTAAACACATTGTTTCTCTTAATTACTTTAAGTATTGCTTGTATCAGAGATAGCTTAAGTATCCTAGTTAACCCTGTCCCTTGTAGAAATGTGATCAGTTTAACCCAAGGAGTCCCTCAATTTTTTTTTCCTTTTTATCTTTTTATGCTTCTCTTGAATGTCCAATCCAGTCAACAAGTTTTCTTTTCAGTTCTGATCATGTTGTCAGGAATGTCTGTACGTTCCCCTTCATTAAATGTATATTTCTTCCTTAAGAGCATGATGTTGTTTTTTTTCTGGGCGGTGATTCTTGGTGGTAGTCCTGTATCCTTTGCCTTGCAGAATATCATATTCTATGTCTTTTGGTCCTTTGATGTAAAAGCTGCTAGGTCCTGTGTAATTCTGACAATGACTCCATGATATTTAATTTTTTTTCCTTGCCTACTTACAGCATTTTCTCCTTGGCTTGGGAGTTCTAGAATTTGGCTGTAATAGTCCTAGGATTATTAAGTTTAGGATCTTTTTCAGGAGGAGAGAGGTAGATTTTTTTTAATTTCTATTTTCCCTTCTTATTCAAGAAGATCAGGACTTTTAGACTATCTCTTCTAAATCTATTTTCTAGGTGAGTTATTCTCCAGTGAGACATTTCTGATTTTCTTCTTTTTTGAATTTGAATTCATATTGCTTGTTTATATTTGAAATTTTTATTGTTTTTTACTGTTTTATGGGATTATTAACATACGTTTGTTCAATTCTGAATTTTAGGAATCCATTTTCCTTTTTGAGGCCTTGTACTTCCTTTTTTAGAGAGTTATTTTCTTATTTGAGGTTTTATGTTTCCTTTTTGGGGAGTTGCTTTCTTCAATGAGTTTTTGTTCTTTTATTGACTTTTTCTATCACTTTCTTTGCTTATTTTTCCCCCAAAGACTTTTATTGTTGTTATTGTTTTTTTAATCCTATTTTGGAGCTCTTCTAGGAGTTAATTTGGGGCCTTTGAGGATTCACATATTTCTCTTTTGTTATTGCTGACCTTTTCTGATCTTACATTTTGTTCTTCACCATTACTGAAATGATTTTCCACATTGAGAACTTTTCTTTATCTTTTGCTCATTTGGGGGAACTTTTTTGTGACCTTGCTTATATGTTGAAGCTCAGCTCCACATCTGAGATGGAGGTAGTACAATTCCTGGTTCCTTCAGGTTCCAAATGCTGGGTTTAGCTGGATTCTACTCCTTTAGCTACCAGCTCCCCCTGGTGTTATGGGGGGTCATGGTAGTTTCTTCCACTGAGGATTCCCCTGGGCATGCTTGCACTAAACCTGTTCTTGTAGAAGAATTTTTGTTACTTAATTAATAATTAATTAGGAAATAGGGTATTATTGTTGATTGATGAATAAAGAAAGTTAAGTGGGTTGGATTTCTTTAAGCCAGAATGGAATTTAAAAGATGACTCATGGGAATAAAATTTTCTCAAGGAGCCTTGGGAAAGACAGTTGGACCAACAGACTCACTCTTTGAGTGATCCTGAAGAAGGAACGTTGTTTCAAGGAGACTGCTCTGTGAGTTGGGAGAAATTTCTGGTGAATTTATCTCTTTTAACCATCCTAGTGGACCAGTGACCAAGGAGGATTGTATTGGGTGCAATACTTGAACTGAGTCCAGTAGGTGGCAGAAAAGAGTGAACTTGTCTGAGTGGAGAAAGTTTGTGAAGATTCTAACAGCTGCATTTTTCATCTGAGCAGCAGGAAAAGAAATCTGATTCCTCTCTGATTATAATGTTGTATTTAGTATAAGATAGAAAGATAGATATTTGGGGAATTAGTTAGAGTATAATAAGATCATTCTTAGTGATCACGAAAAAATCCCTTGCAGGATAGAGATTTCAGGGTTGGTTTAGTTAAGATAATTTTAGAGTTAGGGAATTATAATTCCTAAACTTCCTGTTTCAATATCTCCAATTTCCTTTTCCTAGCTCTGCTCCTATAGAATTAATTATAATAAATGGGTTTTTATAGAAGATTTATCTTCAGTCAAGTCTTTTCAACTTCTGGTCCCCAAACTGTCAACCATCAACTCCCAACAACTAAATCAGTTTATAGCCTAGTAATAGGCTGTTATATGTTCAATATACAACTGAACAACCCCCCAAAATTACATTCTCCTCGGTGTGTACTTGCATTGGACTACTCCTTTCTATTCATTCTATGACCTTCTTATACCAGCAAGATAGCTTTTTCTTCTTTCTATCTCCATTTTCATTAAATGAAACTTTTCTTCTCTCTGTCTTCTGTTTCTTCCTCCACTCCAAAATTTGTATTGAGGTGTATGTTTTTTTCTCTTCAAGGTAATTTTGGGTGAGGTCAGAATGTTCCTAATTCTGTTATCTTGGCACACATACTCTGTTAAACACTATCTTCATAAAGCACTATTAAGTTACTTGTATCCAAACCTTATTGAGATATAAATAGAAAAGACATCAATAAAATATTTAAAGTTATTAGTAGACTTCTGCTTAAAAATCTATCATGAAACATTAGTATTTCAAGGTATATCCAATTTCTTCAAAAGTAATGCAAGCTGTATTAGTTGTACTTTGGTTGCCACCCATTAATGGGAGCTTTCAGACCCCTGTACTATATTCCTTTTCATGCCTTGTAGCAATGTCGGTTCAATAAATATGCAATTCAACTAAATTTCTTTTAGATAAAAGGCATTTTGGAAAGTATTGATGATGAAAAGATTCAGTGACTAAAAGGTATTCACATTGTCTTAGAGGACATAAATTAATGGGCAGAAGGGACCTCAGAAGTCATCTTTTGCAAATTCTTCATTTTACAGGTGAGAAAATGAGGCTTAGGGAAGTGAAGTGATTTGCCTAAGGCTATTGTTATTCATTCCTTTTTAGTCATGTCCAACTCTCCCCATTTGAAGTTTAATTGGAAAAGATATTTGGAATAGTTTGCCATTTTGTTCCTCATTCAATTTTATCATATAAGGAAACTGAAGCAAACATAATTAAGTGACTTGCCCTGGGTCTTTCAGCTAGTTTCTAAAGTCAAATTTAAACTCAGGAAGATGAATCTTTCAGAAATCAGGCCAGATACTCTTTCCACTGCAACACCTAGCTGCCCCAAATTCATTTGGTCACTAAAAGGGATAATCAAGATTCATCCCAGGTTCTCTATGTCTAAATGATCCAGTCCTCTTTCTACTACTTTACCACATGAACATAGCAAGCATAATTCCAGATAAAATATAGTGGGATTAAATAAAAGCCTAGGTGGGACAATTCAAAGACATAGAAAAAAACAGCTTTAGTAAAAGGAAGGGTGACTTCTGAAATGTGAAGTGATGGAAAATCAAGGATCTTCAGGTATATATGCAAAAGAGGAAGTATCTTTAAGACTGGTAGTACAACAGTGAGGTAGAATGCTCTGAGATACAACAAGACCTGACAAAGCTAAGGTAACAAATAGTGGAGTCCAATTTGGCCAGAAAAGAGTGCAGATGAAGGAGACTAATGTAAAATAATCCTGTAAAGGTGGTTTGGAAACAGATAATAGAGAGCTTTAAATGCTAACTTAAGGAATTTGCATTTCATTTTGAAGGAAGTCACTGAATGTTTTGGATGTCCATTCCCATCGGAAAAATTACTTTGGCTGTCATATGAAAAATGGTTGCAAGGCAGAGAGAAAGAGAGGAAACAAGTAAGAATCCAGGCCAAGTGAGAGGTGACAGCAACCTTTGCTTTCTCCTCAGAAGATGACATCCAACCTATCCTTTGAAGTGTGAAATAAAATCCTCTTCTAAGAAGGCATTCCAATCTTCTCTTAGTAATTCCTTTATTCTTAATCCCCTTAGCACATAATTACTTTATCTATGCCTTATTACTTACAAGTTCTAAGAGAAATAAATTGTTGATATAACTTTCCATTGTTCCCCAACTGCTTCCCTTGTTGATTTTATTTCCTTAATTTTCCCTTAAAGATAAGTATGTTTATTTCTTCTTATTCATGCCCCAAGCCAGGGCTATTCACATAGTTGGCATCAAAACAGGATACTATGGTAGTGTTCTGGCTGAGGCATTCCTGAGCATGAAATGACCAGAAGGCAAACAGAAGGGCCTGGTGATTATGCAAAAACTAGACAGTCAAAAGTAGGCTATATCTCCAAATAAGAAATTTAGATCCATGGGTTCTAATTCATTTGCAAATGAAAAGAAAACAAAACACTAGTGTATAATTCATTTGGAAAAAAAAAAGAAAGAAATTGAAACCCTTGTTTATAACACTTGAGGAAGGCAAAAAACAGTGATGGTTAGCATGGCCAATTATTAAAAAATATCTGAGTAACCTAATGAAAAATTTCTACATTTCATTATTTAAATGATCAAATAGCTTGTTTTTGTTTGAGCAATGAAATATATGTCACTCTCTAGGACTGCAAGTGAATTCCCCTGGTGCCATAAAAAGGAAAAACTCATTCTATGTGGAGAGAAATGATGCTTTATATCCCCAAACAAGAAAAATTTTATAATAGCATCAATGGAAGTTGTAGTTGTCTTCCTACATATAATATTATACACATAATATAAGACCTTGTCCCTCAGGATGAAATGTAAAAATAATTTATAATAGCCAATTTAAAAAATTGATATTGTTTGTTTTTACAACACGTTATTTCTCAATACATTCTTCTCCACCAGTAAACTATCTTTGGGAACAAAGAATGAAAAAGAAAACAAAAATAGCAGTTCAATAAAACTAATGATCACATCCACTAAGTCAACCTTTATATACAATAATTTATTTTTACAGTCCCTGACTTAGAAAAAGGAAAAGGAAGAACATTTTCTTATCTCTCCCTCCCGGCCAAAGTTGGTCACATAATATCTATTTTTAATAGGGCTTTGAAGATTGTAAAGCACTTTTCATGCATTATCTTATGTAAGTTTAACAATAACTTTGTGTGGTAGTTAATCCAGATATCATTAATATTCTTTTACAGATGAGAAAACTGAAACTAAGGAAGTTTAAGTGATTTTTTCCAGAGTGACAAAAGTGGTAAAAATTTATAAAATGAGGCTTATGGAGCTTAAAGGATACCTTTCTTAGGATCACATGGCTGGCAAATATCAGAACTGGGATTCAAACTAAATCTTCTTGAGTCCAGATTTAACACTACACAATAGTGCTTTTTCTTAAAAATGTATAGTCACCTAATACTCAGGCCTCTTTCAACTATTCAACTAACTTCAGTTCTTGTAGAAAACTACAGATAATAAAAGCATCATAAACATTTTAGAATTAGGAGATGCTGAAACAATTTCAGGACAATGGCCTTATTTTATTTTTCCCCTCTTGTTTTATTCTATTTTTGTTCTAAATTACATATTAAAAAAAAAACATTTAAAAAAAATTAGTCCTAAATTCTCTAGATTGTTCCCACTCTTTCTCCTTTGAGAAGCTAAGCAAATTTATAGAGAATATATTTGTGAAATCATGCAAAATATTTCCATATCAGCCATGTTGCAAAAGAAAACACAAACCAGAAAAAAGGAGAAATAAAGTATGCTTAAAACTGCATTCAAACTCCATCAGTTCTTTATCATAAATCATAGCTAAATCATTTACAACTGATCATCATACAATATTGCTATTTCTGTGTACAGTGTTCTCTTGGTTTAACTCACTTCAATTTGCACCAGTTCATATCAGTCTTCCCCAGTTTTTCAAACTATTGGACTTGTCATTTTTTTAACACAAAGATATTCCATCAATCATATACTAAAACTTGTTCAGTGATTCTTTAATCACTAGACCTCTTCTTTATTTCCAATTCTTTGCCATCACCAAAAGAGCTGCAATACACAGTTGTATACAAATAGGTCCTTTTCCTTTTCCTTTATATCTCTTTGGGATATATATTTACTAATGGTATTGCTGAGTCAAAGGGTATACACAGTTTTATAGCACTTTGGGCGTAGTTCCAAAGTGCTTTCCAGAGAGGTTGGATCAGTTCCCAACTTCACCAACAGTGCATTAGTGTCCTCATTTTTCCACCTCTCCTCCAACATTTGTTCTTTTCCTTTCATGTCATATTAGCTAATCTGATAGGTATGAGGTAGTGCCTCAGAGCTGTTTAAATTTGCATTTCCTAATCAATAGTGATTTAGACCATGTTTTTATGTGACTACAGAACACTTTGATTTTTTTTTCCTCCTGAATATAGTTGGACTCAGTTTAAAGTTAATTAAAAATCTTAGACAAATAACTAATAACATACAAATAAAAGATTCTATTATCATCCTTATAAAGTATTTCAGTTACTCATTATATACACACAGAGGTAAAATCTCTTTTTCATGCTGATTTCCCTAAGAGACATTCATAAAGAAGCAGCAAGTCATAGTAAATGAAAGGTTGGCCTTAAATCAGAAAGAACTGGAATAGAACTTTGCCTCTACCATATACTGATCATGTGAACTTGGGTGGGTTATTTAGCTTCTCATCATCCCAGGAAAATCTTACAGATTTAAGTTGTTAGCAGTTGTCAAAGTGCAGGAATGAAAGGAGGTGGTTCACTGGGGTCTGGCTACTCTGATATAATTGCTAAGATAGATAGATAGATAGATAGATAGATAGATAGATAGATAGATAGATAGATAGATAGATAGATAGATAGAGATAGAAAGATGGATGGATGGATGGATAGATAGATAGATAGATAGATAGATAGATAGAAAGATAGATAGATAGTTAGAAACAAATAGATGTTTGTTGAGAGATGTCTTCAGGTTACCTTCACAAAAAAATAACTTATTAGAATAGAACTTTATTAGAAGATGTGTATATGTGTTTGTATTTATGTGTATGTTGCGTTACTTCATTTCCATGTAAGCAGAGAGAGATTTTTTTTTTACTGAGAGTTCATTCTCTACCTCCACTAATGTATAAAAACTTCCTCTGTTAACAAAGAAATGAGATAATGCAACAAACATATTCTATTGCCAATAAAATAACATGTCTAGTAAAATACATATCCAGTGAATGTATATGCATGTATGTAATTGTGTATTTGCATGAGTAATATTTGTGCATTTGAATCACACCCTAGTGTTGATGGGACAGAATCCCAGACAATGCCTTGGTAAGTTTTGATTATCTGGGAATAGTCTTATAATGATCTTGTCTGAAAGAAAAATAAAATTGATTCTTGGTCACAGAGAGAAGACTAAACATTACCACAGTAAGATACCTAATCTGGAGTGTAGAAATACTCACATTTCACTGCTCTATTTATTTATTCTATTAAACTATGGGGTCATCTCCCCAAAATTTGGTCTAGTTGGAGAAACACATAGCTACATGCACACAATAAGAAAGTTTCCTAGTGATTCCATACAAGGTCATCATGTAACTTCTGAGATCTACAGGCTTATCAAAATCTGTATCTCAGGCAACTAAGAGTAATCTATATTGAACTAGATTACAGTCATAGATAGAGCTGGAAAGGAGACCATCTAATCCAACTCTCTTTCCCCTTTCAAAAGAAGAACTGAGACAATGGAGGATACTATTTGTCCAGGAATATATAAGTAATAACTGAGTCCAGAGCAGGGATATCCTGGAGCCAGCTTGTACTTGTGACAGGCAACTGTTAAATTTTCTTTTGAGCATTTATAAAAATGGGCAAAATCTATAAATCAGGACTTGACTTCTTGTTGTCTTCATTGTCTAGAGTTAGAAATTGATGGAGAAAAATTTAACAATACAGAGTGAGCTTTTAAAACTACATCATGCATAATTTTTGTTCCGAGAATTATTTTTTAAATATTTACCAAGACACCTCAGGTTCACAGCCAATACTCTTTTTATGGTACCAAACTGCTTCCTCCAAGGCACCACAGCTGTGTTCAGTCTCTTTTATGACAACATTCACCTCTTTTCTTTCTAATAGAAGAGGGCTGGAAGCTGATATATAAGATCTTTTGTAATTGTACCCTCAGCATTCTGCACAGTGTTTGGCATATAGCAGATGATTAATAAATGCTTAATTACTTATGATTTGATTTATTAGCCATATATGTATAATATTGACAGGAATGTGGCTATAGGGGGAAATAAAGGCCTTGTCCATGCCCCTATATTGCTCTTCTTGCCCACTCAAATATATGGGAGAATAGCAGAGATTTGATCATTCAGAAAGTAGGGGACCATACGCCTCAAGAAAACAGGCAGTTTGTTAAGCTTCATGCTTGAGAGAGTATGCTGACTTAAATTTTGTCTAAAGCAGTGATATAAAATACAAATAGAAATTTACATCTGGGAGGCTGCATATTGACTTGGAAAACCATATATTAACATTATCTATATTCTGTTGTATTTTTATTTATTTTATTATATTTGTATTTGTTGTTTATTGTATATGTATCTATTGTATTATTTATTTATTGTTAAATACTTCCCAATTAAATCTTAATGAGGTTCCAGTAGCATTCTGGAGGAGTGTTGCTGACTGAGCAGTCTGTTAAATGTCTCATGTGCAGTGTAGAGAATGCTCCTATAAACTAAAATCTTATTGAGAAACCTGACTCTAGCTAACTGTAAAGTGAAATTTAACAAAACAAAATGGATTAATCCTTACTATGACCTAACAAGATGCCTCCAAATTCTTTTGTTTTGTCTTCTAAAGAGTTTAGTATACTCATTTGATTCTCCTAGTAGAGATTAAAATCATATTCTATCCAGGCTTGATTATCAAACCAAAAGGTTTTTTCTTGAGGGGGAGGGGGAAGAAAATACACCTTCACTCTTCCCACCCAAGTTTTCAAATTCAATATTCAAGTTGCAAGTGTTAAGGAAGGCTAATCTGGAAACACTATGAGAAGCCTCAAGGTTTTTAACTAAAATATAAGGCAGAGTCTCTCTTTTTATGAGGAAAGCTTAGCACAAAAGCCAGGGATTCTACTTTGGCAAAAATAAAAAGAATGAAAGTTCCACAACCACATGTATAATCTAACAATGCTTGGCAGTGACCAGCACAGGCTTTTCCTTCTGTGAGAAGTTTCTGATAAAATCATGTTTGTTTACTGATATCGTCAGAAGATATCGATGGCCCTAAAACATCAGAACTATAAAGTCTTCTTTCATACCTCCACACATTCAGCTCACTGGTATTGTGTGCCCATTCAAGTGGGCCCTTTTTGTATCTCCCCACGGATGATGTGTTTATTTGTGGATGAGTGTTTATTTCAATGTTGGTTTATTTATTTATTTGTGCATGAGTATATCCAAAGGAAATGCTTTACTACTATCTTTTTTCAATATCCTTTTCTCATTAAATGCATCTGTTTAAAGCTATGTGTGACCACTGATTGACTAATAAAGGTAAACACCTAAGTCAGGGTTTGCAAACTATCATTTTGAGTGAATGGTCATCCACAGAGTCCTTGAATCCTTTATACCCTTGCCTAAAGATATACTCTGTGATCTGAGGTGCGGCCCCAAGTGATATATTTAAATTTCTTAGCTGCTTCATCTGCCACTAATGAATATCTATACTCTAGCATGTTTGTAAGCATAAATAATTATTAATAATAAAGTATTAATAATGGATTATTATGTGAATATTAGTAGAATTACTAGTATTAGTAGCAATTAGTAATAGTAGAAGTACATAAAAATTAAATTATTACATTAAATTAAATAAGGATAATAAATTATTCTCTTGCTTTATAGTCACACTTTGTATTTATTTTCTTTTTAATTATACTTTTTTAAATTCAGAAATCCTTCAAATATCTGTTCTGTTTCAGGTAGATAGATGTATACTGGCTAAACACAAGCCAACTGTGTAACTTAATAGTCTTTTATATAATGAGTACTATTTTGTCCTCCATGACTATGTTATCCTTAAGTCATTGGCAATAGCCTCCGTTTCAAAGGTCAATCATTCCCAAAGAAATGAATTGGTTCAGTGCCATATCACTCTTTGGATTGCAGTTCAGACTTTTATCAGGACTAGATATTATAATAGCTACCTAAATACTCTTCTTCTCTGATCCATTCAACATTTATTTCCATATTTTGATGGATCCATGATGTCATTAATATAGATACTCCTTCCAAAGAGGTAGATCATGAACTTTTTATACTCCAATCCTGTACTATAGTTTTCATGTTCTCTATCAGTTCTAGGGCATGCCCAAAGTACTGGAGGCCTTCTTCAAAATGTCTTGATCTTGTATGAATACCACTAGAGCACATAGTCTATTTATTACCATTTCTTCTTGTTACTATCAGCAAGACTATTCCATAAAATGTCAAAGAAATGAAGTCATATGAGGAAGAACAGGATAACACTGTAACCAAGTGAACAGGTCAGAATGGAGATAAGACACAAAAAATTTCTCACTAAGTGGATGGGAGACCAGAAAAAATATAGTTAAGAGAACTAATCACATAAAAGTATTAAGTCCCCATTATATTTTTAATTGCATAGATATCAATCAAAGAGTATATCTGTTAGGTACATTGCTCAGTTACAGATTTCAATGGGTCCTATTATGCTTATTTTCATATATTGATTTATATGTATATTTGAAATTTTACAAACTTTTAGAAAAAAGGAAGAAACAGAATTTTTTTAAAAAAAGAAGGGATAACCAACCCCCAACCTAATGCCAAATGAAGTAGAAATATTTTAGTCAAATGATTTCATGAATAGAAATAACACTTTGAAAGGATTCAAAATCCTATCTCCACTCAAAGAGAAGATCTCAATATGAAAACATGAGCCTTGCAAGAAGATATCAGCTCTGAAATTAGACAGAATTGCATCCTGCTGTTAAGCCATAGATCTTGAATAATGAACCTAAATCTCAAAATTCGTATTTGGAATGAGAGGGTGAGCTTTTAATAGCTGTGTTGTAGCTAAAAAAGCATACCTATTATGTTTATCTATACTTTATGCAATGGTTTAACCAGAGATTCCTGAATGACAGAACAGATGGAAACTTTATTCAAATTTAGAAAGAATGAATGCCACATGCTGAGCTCAATAGAGCAATTTAAGTCAGTTTCCAATCTTACATGAATTTTATTTAATGTCGCATTCCACTTAGGGTTTTTTTTTTAATAGCATAAACACCAGCTATAAAATATCCCATCCTACCTATGATTCTCAGGAAGGAGATAATCTAATGCCTCGCCCCTCTATAAGCGTGAAAATGTGTTCTGGGAAGATCAGATTTCCCAGCTTGTTGTCCAAAGGACATTAACCCTCCATTATTTATTAAGGTCTATTATAAAAGAAAGTCCTGCATCGTCCCCAAAAAGAAAAAAAAAATATGTCATGGTTCCCAAGGGGGAAAAAAAGCAGGGATTATCCATGAAAGCAATCAAAGGAAAGATTTTTTTTTTACCAAGTTGTCAGTGAAGTTGCCATGGGCACCAGTAGGAGCCTGGGTTAAACGTCAGATTTCTCTTCAGCTACTATCCTTTGCCCATTCTTTCTTTGTTATGGTCCCTGTTCAATGATTTCCCCCAGTTTTTGTTTTAGAATTCATCTCAATATTATCATTGCTTCTAAAGTTCCTATATAACAACTCCTGTTCTTCCCTAAAGGCAAAAGGGGGGGGGGGAGAGAAAGAGTTATAGTCTTATTTTTTAAAATGAAAACAAATTGCAAGAGTTTCTTTAGGGGGAGAAAAAAGAGAGAGACATACATTTCTTAAATGCTCTTTGTGATTGCTTCAACTCCCTAATATCCATAGCAGATAATGAAATGAAGCACTTTGAAACACATAAAGCTATAGTTACATGTGAGATTCACTGTATTATTTATTGTCATAATTATTAGGTTTGTTAAGTTAACCTGGGAAATAAAATGATCTTCAGGTGAGGTTTCAATAGTTTAGAGTGATTATACTAAGCTGTATTGCAGGGTAAATATTCCATTTCATTATTCACTTATAGTTGAGGGATGTTTTGTTTTGATTAGTTTTTATATGTTCATGTGGAAGAAAAATACAAATGAATCAAACTGAAAGAAAAAGCAATCAATTAATCTACAAATATTTATTAAGTGCCTACTTTCTGCCAACTACTATACAAAAGAAGGCAAAAATAGCTTCAGTCTAATGGGGAAAAATAGCTAGATGTTTTAACTTGAAGATGAATGAATGAATAATATATGTCAAATACAGTGAAGAAAATGAGAAAGAGTTTTAGGGAAGATTAAAGGAAATAAAATGACAACTCATGACCAACAAGCTGACCCTGGGTGACTAGGACTGTCCTTGTTTTGGTCTGATGTAGAGCAGGGTTGGCATGCTGGTTTCATTTTCTAGGTCTTCACAATAAAAAAAAAAAATTTTTTTTAAACCACAACAGAGGCCAGCTGTCTCCCCCCAATCCCCTGCCCCTACCCCACCAAAAAAAAAAAAAACCTCCAGAGCACACAGCATGCGCGCGCGCGCGCGCGCACACACACACACACACACACACACACACACACACACACACACACACTTTTAAAAGATGGGAATCTGTATTTTGGATACTCTATAATAATATTAGCATGCAAATGAACAAAACTGGACTATAAAGTGAGCACTCTGAATAGTTGGGGACCAACGCACACCTCTGTGGCTCCAATTGTGCCCCTGTTTCTAGCTGTGGCCTCAGCAGGAGTGCATTCATTTACATAAGTGAAGTCTGGCTTCCCATCCAAAAAAAAAAAAAAAAAAAAAAGAATACTACATTTCTCTTTAACTGAACAGTTGTGGTCTGCAGCTGATGGAAAAAGAAATCCATTTATTATGTGTGTGCATTTGAATAGCCCCTCAGAAGAAGAGCAAAACAGAATTACTGATTAATCCCTTTAACTTTCCCTCAGACCAGCCACATGGCCCCTTTTCTTCCTATTTAAGTCAAATGTCTTCAAATTAAGGGACTTTCAGATATAATTAAGAGTAACTAATATACTAATACCTTTTGGGGATAAGATGATCTGATAGTTTCCAGGCTAGAATGCCAGAATACTTGATTAAGTCTTAGGGAAATATTCCACAGAGTTTTATGATATTCCTATAGTATGAGGAACATATATATATATATATATATATATACATATATATATATTCTATATCTTTTTTTTTTCTTTTCCAAAGTAAAGAACTTTAGTTAGAAAAGGGGCAAAAGAAAATACTCCTTTGGTATGAAGTCCTACGATTCCCTAAAAAGTTCTTTAGAAGTATACTTCCATCCGTCTTTTGTGCCTTATTCTGAAGTAAGTTAATAAAAATTAGTAATAATCAGTCATTTATTGGGAGGTGAGATGTTTCAGATTATGAAGATATAGTCCAATAGTCTAGCCTATCAAAAGCTCTTTAGATTTGTTTCCTCATAAGATAACCATTTTTCTAACTTTTTCTTATCTGAAAATCAAGACCCTTCAACACATTGAGCACTCAAAATTTTACAAGTTTAGAATTTTTTTATTCGATTATATACTCAAAAAATAATTAAAAGGTATCTGGTCATTTCCTATACTTGGATGTCAGGTTTTCTGTTTTAAATTGATAACACCAATCCATGGAGTCTACAAATAGCTTAAACCTAATTCTCTCAAGAAATTCAGAATCATGATCATCATTTTATAGCAATATTCTGAAATATCAGTTCACTTTTTCCATTCTCTTTTGTTTGACCTTTGCTTCATCTGCCTCTGAATTTCAAGAAGCTTTGTTCCCTTCTTGTCTGTACCTTACAGTGTCTAACATGCTGTTTTGAACTTAGTACATGTGTATATATGTATACATATATACACTTAAAACACATATATACCTATATCTATATGTGTTTGTTGACCCAAATAAGAAAAACTCATTCTTGTTTTATTAAGCCATACTTCTTAAATCACTTCTCAAGTCATAAACTGGCCAAATGAAAACACTGAACCTTGCCTCTGCTAATAAAATTGGGCTTAAAATAACAAATTCATGGATTTGTGTCAAATCTCAAAGATTTGCTAAAAAAGATAGTGATTTCAAGACTTTGCAGCAGATGTATATATGTATAAAAATACACATAAATAACACATATATGTATTACTAATACATTTTCATTAGTTACCTCTTTTTCTTTTTCTTTAGAAAAATGGCCAAGAAACACCACTGTGGAAAAACACACAAATACATAAAATTTAAAGACCATATTTTTGTTCTTGAGATTGTCTCTTCTCTGGTCCATAGAGCCTGTTAGTTAAATCCAGGACATGTCTTTCAGCTGCTATTTTTTATGCTCAGCAAGTCCTAAAGAATCACAAGAGCCACATTGGAGGTAGGAGTTAAAGGGCATCACTTGACCTTTAATTTCTAATCCTGGTAAAATATTACAGCATCCCAGGCTACATAATTATTTGCTCTTGTTGGACAAAAGAAATAAACTTAATCACTGCAATCTCTTCTAGATTTCTCTGGTTGAGGCAGATTATAGTAGGACTCTGATATTGATTTTGACCTTCAAAACATAAAAAAATCCATTGTCCTAGTCTTGTTACCCTTTGTACTGCCAAATTAGGAAATTAGTTCCCTTTTAAATTTCCAGTTATTTGAAAATCAACAGCATCTACAAAATCCTTTTAAACCCAAAAGGACTGCCTATATGCATGAAACTAGTATCAAATATTTCTGGGGCTCCTTTTCTAAGGTATAAAAGGCTTGTGTTTGAAAAAGTGATGCTACATGTGTTGAACATGAATATATTTCAGGACCATAGAACAATGTATTAACTAGTATAGTAAGTGATGTTATTTAATTAGATTCAGTTATTAGCAAATTATATATTTTTTGCTATACTGATTTTTGGTTACATTCTATGTAACAATTCTGACAGTGTTTATAATTAAAATGTCAAACATAAAAAGGTTGACAAATTAGTTTTTCCTTTATTAAGAAGAAAATACTGCATCTAATGCTTATTGGCAATGTTGACAGATACATTATGTTAAAAGTACTTTAAATCACCTATTTTTCATCATATTAATTCTTAGCTATTAACCATCAACAGTTTCATTTCCTATTGCCTAGTTACTTAAAATACTGTACCATGAAAGAAATTTACACACAGAACTCTATGAAATTTCAAATGTATCACAGTTTATTCTAGATAACTTAGAATAGCTTAAATACAATAATGAACATTAAGATTTCTGTTTCCCAGATGAAATCTATTATGTGATTATAATATTCTCTCAAAATGAATATTTTGATTCACTAATTAAAGCAAACAACTTTTTAGAATAATGCCACAACTATTTCAGTGACTTTATCAAAGAACTCACTGAGATGTTATCAACTCAAATCTCATAGGAAAATAGAATTTATGTTAACAATTAGTTACATGGTGATTTTTAAGAGATATTTCTTTTTTTTTTTTACTCAAATATTTCAAGTAGGCAACATTCTTTCTTCACATTTACACTGTAGCTATTTGAGAATATAGGACTCCACCTATGTAAGTGTTCCCTTGCTCCATTCTCTGAGAAAGTTCAAGAGTCCTCTCCAAAATGAATGCTTTTCATAAGTAGTAATGCAAAAGAAAAAAAAATGCATTAGACTTCTACCAACTAGGTGATGAATCTTCTCAAAGTAGATTTCTTGGACATTGTCACTAGACCCATACTCTCTACTATTATAGCTTTAAAAGATTGCTTTCATATTATAGTAGGAATTAGAGGAAAATTATAGTGGAACTTTAGCATTCTTCATAATTACCACTAAATTGCTGCTTCTGAAACTATGCTAAAATAATAAAAATACAGTCAGTATAAGATAATGACATTCCTTGAACTGATTTATTACAAACAATAGTTCACTCATAGCAAATAATAATATTAATTCAAATAACTACATGTCCAGCCTAATGTAGAACTAGGTCATTGAATTGTTCTCCATGTACTTTTAATTTCTTTTTGCTTTCTTTCCTTCTCTTGCTTTCTCTGATTCTCTCTGTCTCTGATTCTCTCTCTTCTCCCATTTTCTATTTGCTTTTTCTTTAAATATTTTCCTCCATTTACTAAATTCAAAAACTTTTAGCACAAAGCTCTCCTAGCCAAGTTCTCCAGAAGCATTCATTATGAGAATTAAGAGTATAGTTTTTATCAGATAAGGATGTGAAGAAGGGGCCATCTCCATGCCAGTCTTTTTTTTTTTCTCATTTTTCTCTTTCAGTTTTCTTCCTCATCACTAATCTCTTTAACCATAAATTATTCAATGCTATTTTCAAGGTCATTATTGTTCTTGATCTCTCTATAGTGTTTAACATGGTTGAGTATTCCTTCCTTCTAAACATTTTCTCAGTTATCTTTTTAAAAATTTTGTATTTCTATGGTTTATTTCCAAATATCTCAATTCCTACTTCATCCCCACACAAAATTGAAGGCATCATCCAGAAAATAGATATGAATATAAAGATGATATCTTTTATATTTCTATTTTTCAATTCTTCTATGGAAGTGAACATTCACAAGTTATTCTTCAAATATTAAATCTATTCCTACATATAATGTTTTCTTGGTTCCACTAATTTCACTCTTCATTATTTCCTATAATTCTTTCCAAGTTTTTTTAATTAATCTACTCATCATTTCTTATGGTGTAGCAGAATTTCATCATAATCATATAATACAATTTGCTTAACCATTCTCCAGTTGATAGACATCCCCTTGATTTCCAGTTCTTTGCAATCATGAAAAGAGTTTCTATAAATATTTTGAAACATACAGGATTTTTTTTCTTGCATGCAATGGCATTGCTTTGCTTAAGGATATATACAGTTTTATAGCACTCTGGGTATAATTTCAAATTGTTCTCCAAAATGGTTTGATCAATTCACAGCTCTACTAACCATTCATTAGTGTCCCTACTTTTCCATATCCCCTCAACTTTTGTCATTTCACTCTTTTATCACTTTAGCTTGGTGTAAGATGATACCTCAAAATTGTTTTGGCTTGCATTTCTCTAATTAGAAGTTTTAGAGCTTTTTTAATGTACTATTATGTGACTTTGTTTCTTTTTCAAAAAACTGTTTATAACTTTTACCCATTTATCAGTTTAGGGATGGTTCTTATTCTTATACATTTTATACATTTCTTTATATATTTTAGATATGAGATCTTTAGCCAAGAGACTCTTTATGAAAAATTTCCCTCTTTTACTGCTTTCTTTCTAATCTTGACTAATATAATCTAAGATTCTTATATTTATACAAATACTTTTTCATTTAATGTATTCAAAATTATCCATTCTATATCTCACAATGTTCTCTTACTTGTTGACTCATAAATTTCTCTCCTATCCATAAATCTAATAGGTAATATTATTCTGATTCTTCTAGTTTGCTTATTCTACCTTTTTATGCCTAAAACTTATAACCATTTTGATCTTATCTTAGTGAAAAGTGTAAGATATTGTTCTATACCTAATTTCTGCCAAACTACTTTCCAGTTGTCCCAACAATTTTACCAAATAGAAATTTCTTATCCCAATAGGCTGGATCTATACTTTGGTCAGATACAAGTTTATTATAATCTTTTACTATTGTCTGTTGTATATCTGTTCTGTTCCACTGATCCTTCTGTTTCCTAGCCAGTATGAGATAGTTTTGATAACTACTGCTTTATGACACAATTTAAAATCTGGTACTGTTAGACCTCCTTCCTTTGTATTTCTTCATTAATTGTTTTTATATTCTTGTTCTTTCATTCTTCTAAATGAATTTTGTTATTTTTTTTAACCTAAGATTTTTTTTTTGGTAAGTTGATTGGGATGGCATTAAACAAATAGATTAGGTAGAATTCTCATTGGATTATATTGGTTCTGCCTATAAATGAACAATTAACATTGCTCTAATTATTTAAATCTTACTTTTTATATAAAAGGTATTTTATAATTATGTTAATATAGTTTCTGGGTTTGTTTTGGCAGATATACATCCAGGTATTTTATTCTTTCAGAGGTTATTTTTAATGGATTATCTCTATCCCATTTCTCATAGGACTGTAAAAATATTGATGATTTCTGAGTTTTCATAACATTGCTCTTTCCTAATTCTTCTTATACCTTTATGAACAATCATTCTTAGTCTCCAATTTCAATTAACAATTTATATTTCAACTCTCCTAGATAGCTGTGCCTTAAAGTTCTATTCTTAGCCTTTTTCTTTCTATTTTTGTCTCCATTTCCTTATCTCTCTGTCTCTCTCTATCGCTGTCTCCTTCGTGTCTGTCTCTGCATTTATCTTTCTCTGCCTCTGTCTGCCTCTCTGTCTCTATCTCTATTTTTTTCTGTCTTTCTTTTTTGCATTTCTCTGTCTTTTTCTCTGTGTCTAGCTTTAACTTTATCTCTCTTTTGCTTTCTGAACTAACATGATCTCATTAATTCATCAGTTGTAAAAGATTCAACTATCATTTCTAGGAAGACAACTTCTAGTTATTCTTATATAAGGTTGTCTCTCTCCTGAATTCTAGGTCTGATTTTTCAACAACCTCTTGGCCATTTCCACCAGAATTTTCCATAAGCATCTCAAATTTAATGTGCAAAACAAAGCTTATCTTTTTACCTAAAACCACTATTGCTTCTAACTGCTATATTTTTATTGAGGAAATAACTATCCTTTCTGTTCCCAAGTTTTGTAACCTGGGAATTTCCCACAACTTTTCACCCAATCGTACAACATATATATACATATATATAATCAGCTTACAAACGTGTAAATTTTAAATTTCTCTTCGATATCTTCCTCCCATTTGACACACATAACAATCATACTCTTCTCCTTTAGATAATCTTAATGGTGTCCCCACATCCATACCCTCACTTTTCTAATATATTCCTCATACAGCCACCAAAACTGTATTCCTACTATGTAAATTCCATTCATCTCCATGCTCACCTCTCTCCCCTAGGCCCAAAGAGTTTCATTGGCTCCCTACTGATTCAAGGACATCACACAAATTTAAAGTCCTTCACTGTCTAGCTCCAATCTATCTTTACAGACTCATTATTATTTGTAGTTTCCTTCTCCTTTATTTACCCTGAATTGCCCTCCATTTTAAATTTCAAAATTGACCTATTTATTATTCAGTTATAGTGTTCTTCTCTCCCCATCCTCTATTCCTTTGCATAGCTTGTTTCCTATGCCTGAAATATTCTCTCCCTTTCCCTCTGTCTCTTGGAACTCCTAACTCCCTTCAAGGCTTAGTCCAAATATCATCTGCTTCTTACAAGAGGGATCATTGTTATTACTCTTTCCAAGTTGTTTTTTACATATATCCAGTGTGTCCCATTCATGTAGCATGGAGTTATATGTATGTGGTTCAAAGGGAGACCACAATAAATATATTTAGAGTTTCCTCTCCCTACCCTTCTCTAAGGGAAATTCTAATTCCTAATAGGAGTGGAATAAGAATCTTGAGACCAGAAGTCTGGCCACTCTGCTCTACTCAGAGGAGTGGAATCCTGGGGCATTAATTAGATCTACCTACTCTCTTACAATTTGTTAATCTAGAAAATGTAGTTTTCAGGTTCAAACTAAAGTCCTAATCACTATCCATTTGTAGGGAAAGGAGAATTCAAGCTTTATATCATATTCTTGATTCTCTTACTACCAAATGCCAGTTCTGCATTGAGCATACATATGGTAATTTGCCAACGAAACCCATTTATTCATATCAATCGTAAAAGAGAAATCAAAGGAAGTCTGTTATCCCGTTGGGAGTGAGGTAACTTAGCTCAAACATACAAGAGAGTACCAGATCTCATTAAAGGGAAAATTCCTCACTCGAATGTGGCAAGATGGGGACAGGAACATGACAGAGACTACTGGCTCCTCTAATTTTTATTTCTTCATGGAATTTTATTTTCTATTCACAACCTACACTACAGAAGTATCCAAAGGGACTGAAAAGCCCAAAGAGACTGCCAAGATTGAAAAGAATGAAGAGCTCACCTATATCACCTTGCTTGTCACATAAGCATGGGCTATTGATCTTCACCAGTGAGGAGAATGTCCCATACCAAAGGGCTATGGGAATTTGCTCACCTATATATTTTGTATTAATTTATTTGAGTAAATTGTGATTGAGTAAATTCCCCAAAATAGATGTCATTTTCTTTTTGCCTTTGTAATGTATTTTGCATGCTAATTGATTAAGAATTACTTGTTGAATTGCAACCTTTCTTTTAGTGGCGAGTACAATAGTTATTAAAGGGATGCTATTCTGGGTAAGGAATAATTTTACTTAGAGCTTAGAGTTTAGATAGGTCAGGAATCATCATGTATGAAAATATTGTCTAGCTGCTTGAAAACTGAAATGAGCATTACTCTCAAAAGGTGGGGAAAAACGGGGCAGCTGGGTAGCTCAGTGGATTGAGAGTCAGGCCTAGAGACAGGAGGTCCTAGGTTCAAATCTGGCCTCAGACACTTTCCAGCTGTGTGACCCTGGGCAAGTCACTTGACCCCCATTGCCCACCCTTACCACTCTTCCACCTAGGAGCCAATACACAGAAGTTAAGGGTATAAAATTAAAAAAAAAAATTTAAAAAAAAAAAAAGGTGGGGAAAAATCAAACCAGGCTAGGATGAGATTGGCAAAAAGACTGGAGAAATTCACGCTTAACAAATTTTCTTTCATGACTCCTCTTGGTGTTGTCATTTTAAATTCTGTGCCCCCAAACAAAACCTTGAAGAGTTGAATGCCCTTAACAAATGTCTCACAGTGTACCTAGAAAGAGATGATAGTAAGGGTAGATGAGAACAGCTTAAAGCAATAGAGAGGATTTAAGGTGATAAAAAGCTACTCTAACACTTTCCCTGATCATATATCACAGATGTATTAAAAGATAATTTCATTTCAATAATTGGAGGGAAATTGATACAGAAGAATGTACAATGAACATAAAAACTATATGATTATAGAAACTCCCAGTTGAAGAATTCCCATCTATTGATGAATGTCTATAAATAAGTAGTATTCAAACAGTAAGTGATTTCTCTAAGAGGGCCATTTAGCCAGTATACATCAGAGGTAGGACCTGAATTGGGCCTGGATTTTCCTGACTTTTTGGTTGTTTCTCTATTCACTATACCACATGGTCTCTTTCTCCTTTTTTCTGCTTTTCTTATAATTTGCTTACAGACTTATAAGTGCTTATAGACACTCTTAGAGACTGAGGACACATTGCAAGACAAATACAAATTCAGAAACTTTCTTCTATGATAAGAACAAAGCCTCCTTTTCTAATTTCCTTTTTTCTCCTTTTTTTTCTTGTAGTAGACCAAAGCAAAACGAAGTACATAAATATGTAGATAAATGCTCTCTGAGTGCTTAAGCAAAGGAGCTGAAATTTGAGAACCAAGGGAGAAATATAAACAGAAAAGAATTCATAAGCATAACTAATTTTATGAAACTTCTCAAGAATCCTTAGGAGGATTTCCAAAGTCACTGAGGTTGGACAAAATCAATAAGGCTATACTTATAACTTTTTGGTGATTAGGACATAATTATGATGTTATATAGTACAGCAAATGTTTATTAAATGCCTAATTAATGTAAAGCACCATGGTTAGTGCCAATTAGAGAAGATTAAAGCCTCTACCATGGTCTTACTCTGACAATTCATTATAATCTAAAGGTGAAAGAAAGGTTTTAAAAAAATGGAGAAAAACCTAAATTAAATTTTGAAAAATGAAATGAGTCCAACCAAAAAAAACATTATATACAGCACTAAGAAATATATTGCTTGAAGAATAACTTGTGTATGTCTACGTCCAGAAAAGAGAATTGATGAGTAAAAATAATTAAGACATAGTTTTGTATACATATATATTCTTAATCAAATAATATCTTTTCTAATGGGGCAGATGAGGGAGAGAATTAACTGGGTATTTTAATGTAATAAACAAATTAATTTTTAAAACTACATTGATATAAGTTCAGGTTGTGTTAGTCATATCCCACACTTCCTTACTTGATTTGAGGTTTTCTTGGCAAAGACACTGGAATGGTTTGCCATTTCCTTCTCCACATCATTTTACAAAGGAGAAAACTGAGGCTAACTTGCCCAGGTTCACTCAGCTAGCTAAGTCTCTGAGGTCAGATCTGAACTTCAGGCTCAGTGCTCTATCCACTGTACTGTCCAACTTTAACAACTATTATACCCATGACTAAAATAAATGTTTTTCAAGGCAATTCAACATGTCAGACAGAATTTGCCAAAATATGAAACTAGTGATAGGCTAGATGACTGTCATAGAAAGAATAGACAAGATAAAGAATCTCATTATCAATATAACCATATGGTGATGATTTGTTTTGGTGGTGATGGGGGAGAACTGGAGGACTGGCAACTCTTGATAATCATCTACCAAGCAATGGAAGGTTCACCTTGTATAGTGGTCAGAGAAGTGTCTTTACAGTTAAACCAGAGATCTTAGATATCCTAAAGTAAATATTAAAGAAATTTTACGAAACTTAAAATTGGCTATATGTCCTTCAGATGGAAGAAAGGAAAGCTGGTTTTAAAAAACATTCATAATTGCTAGTAAATGTTTTTGTATTATTTTTTCCAGGAGCTTCTCTATGGAAAAATAGCCTAACTTTGATAAATCATAGAGGTATCTCTTCTGAAACAAATCAATAATTATGAAATCCTGGGCAACATGAAAGAAGTAGGTGGTTAGGATGATCCTAGGTCCACAATAATTCATAAATAGAAGAACTCTGAGAGGGAATATTCCAATTAACTTCAACTGTACATGTAGTCCATACCCATAAAGAAATCGATAGCATTCTGTAAGCACAGAAAGGAGGCCAGAGGAAGGAAATTCAAACAAGGAAGTGTCCTAGCAGATTTGACTATTCTTCTTAGAACTCCTTAATTGCTCTTCAGATCTATTCTCTCTCTTTCCCTACCCTGTTGAAAAGCAAAGCTTGAAAGTCATAAGTAGTGTTTGAATTGAATAGATCACACTTGACTGCTTGGGAACTATGGGCTGGTACTTCTTCAAACCAATCTGTGTTCTATTAGTGTGCCTCTATTGATTTTTTTTTTATCTTTGCAAAGTCTAGCTGAAAGAAAAAATATGGTGAAAAAATAATTCATACAAACTATATCCTTGTTGTTTATGCTTTAGTTTGCTAATTTCCCATAAACAAAGTCTCTTACATATCTATCAATAGTTTAAATGCTAAGCCTGTTTTAATGCAGATTACATCTACTTTTTTCCATTTAGAAAGACAGTCATTTTAAAAGAGTTATTGACAGCCAAACAAGATGCTCATTATACTTGTCTGATACCAGAGGAGCTATTGGAAAAACTAAACAAGGTCCTTACTTCCTATTCAAGAGGCAACTGAAACAAGAATATAAAAGCTGACAATTTGTAACTTTATTGGAAAAAAAAAGTCTTCGAAATCTTGGCCATGACTGGAGAGACTGTTTAGTTTGTGGGGGAAAAGAAATCTGCAAAAGAGACAACTTTTATCACATGCTGGTTCACTCAAAGAAATACTGTCACCACCCAACATAAAGGGCATGTCAATTCAATGAAACTCATAGATTCTTCCCGAAGTTAAAAGCTTTTCTTTGGAGTCACTTCACCCACTGAGGAGGAGATTAAAGCAGGGAGTCTGGTGTAGAAAGGCGTTTTTAAAAATGAGCCCCTTCTCTTAAAAAAAACACACACACAACCAACCTTTAAAACCTCTAATTTGGCCCACACTAAATAACCAAAGAGGGCTAGAACAATTAATTATTTAGAATTCAAGGACAATGAAAACAAGCATAGCAAAAATAGCTGTTTTATATTTATCTCCATATCCCCACTGCAAAGAAAAATAGCTTAGATTTAGTAGGGTTTTAAAGAGGAAGTAAAGATTGTTGATTCATTAACAATTTCAATGATCCAGACTCTAAAGCCCTGTTTTGTTACAATTTCCACGGTTAGGTTACCTAAGGACTATATTAATTGGCTGGATCTTTCACAACTCTTTCCTTTCTTTTCCTTCTTTCAAGGGAAATCAATCTTCTCCAGGTGGTTTACTACCTACATGTGTTCCCACTGCTCCTAAACAGTCAGTACAGAAAAGCTGTGTTTGAACAGTTTTATTTAACACAATTTGATTCTTACATCAAAACAGCCATGTAGTTGTAGGCTATTTAGAGAGTCTTCTAAATAGTCAACAAGAAAGGTGACAGGCTTTTTAGCTCATACAGACTGGATATTTTCCTCTATGCAGCTCTTTGATCACTATGCTGCATATGGCAGCCCCAAAAGGGACAGGAAAGGGACTCCGCCCCAATTCCTGTCTGTCCCAATTTCATATCCAGAATGTTAGGACAAAAAGTGAGGGAAATGTATCCTGTCATGTTGGCTGTAGAAGATAAGATCGGTGATTATCACTTACCTGGAAATATTTTCAACTATTACTAAACCTAAATTGTAAGCTTAAATATGTTCTGTGAATTAAAGATGAGCTCCAAGGTTTTAGATAAATACTTAAAACTTTCTGAAAGGTAATCATTCCTTTGCTTATTTTTCCCATTTTCCTATCCTTTTTGGTTTTGCTCAGAGAAGTGTGTACCACAATAAACAAAAAAAATTTTTTTCTAAATAGGCAAAGGAGCATTTATTCAAATTTCTAAAATGATTTCTGACTTTGTAAATAGACTTGGAATTGGAGTAGTGCTATTGTGAATTTCTCTATTGAACTTTAAAATGTGATGTTATTTACATATAATATGTTAGGAAGAAATCTACTGTGAAAAGGAAAATTGCCTTATTGCCTGACTTTTCTTCTGTCTTAGACATATTTCTGATTCAAGACTAGTTATCATAAACATGGTTTTAAAGAGTGTAGGAGAGAACTAGAATATTAAAGTCAATACTAACCTTACAACTGGAATAAAGTTGATGTTCACAAGAAAAAAATTAAATTTTAACCCATCTTCTAAATGTAGAGGATCTTGAACTTTCAATATTAAAAAAACAAACAAACAAAAATAAAGGTTAAAATCATTTTTTCTATAGGTAAGGTAGCTGGCTTCCCTTGTTCGGGGACTGAGGAAGGAAGATATTTGGGATAGAGACAAAGATTCTTTCAGTAGCTTAGGAGAGAGATGATGAAGGTTTGAACCAAGGTTGTTCTATGTAACAAAGAAGTTGGATGTAAAAAGCTGTAGAGGTAAGAATAATACAATAGAGTATTTAGATAGCTAGAGTAAGGGAGAGTGGGTAGTCTAAAATAACGCCAATATTTTGAACTGAGATACTACAGTGATGGTGATGTCCTCAACAGAAATCAAGGGTTTGGGGGAGAGATGTAATTTGATTGGTGATAGTCCATTTATTCCTGATCATTCTGTGTTACTCAATCTACCACAACTAAAATGTAAAGAGGTGAAGCATGAATTTTTTACTCATTAGTCACTATCCTGTAGTTCAGAGTCCATTGATTAAATCCATGAAGTGACATGGAAAAGAAAGAATGGCAGTTAACTGGCTTGGCACCCATCTCAGAAAGGAGGAGATTGGTCACTTTGCAAAATGTCAGGAAAGGATTGAGTAAGGAGTCATTAAGCATTGTCATAGTTGTGTTGGAATCAAATTTTAATAATTGGATTATACATTGCATTTGGGGTCAGGCCACATGTTCCCTACTTTGGAAACCATTGACTTAGAAGAAAATTCTTCACTAACTCTTTATATCTCTTAGAAAGTAGATTTGCAAGTGGACTCTCTTCAGAGAGACTAGCAATCTCAGAATATTTCTTAAGAAGACATACTCCATTTCATTCTATCTTTGTATGGGAATTCTTACTCTTTCTTAGATTTAAGAGACTTAGATATTCTTTATCTTTCTTTGCCCAAAAGGAGTTTCAAGGTTTTCCACAAAAAATAAACAATTCAAATTAAAAGAATCTTAGAAAATTATCTTTTCTGTCCTTTCCTATTTTCTTAGAGGGTTTTTCATTATGAATTTTTGTTCTCTTTTGAGCACTATATCTCTTGCCCCTCTGAACTTTATAAAGCATGGATCATTTTCCATTTATGTCTCTGCCTTCACTGCCTATTGCCAGATATGAGTTACATTTAAGTTACAAAAGTTCCTTAAGCATTGTCGTTTTCTCTTTGAACTCATCTAAGTTTAGCAAATAATAAATTATATTGTTGTTATTTAACAAAAATTCTGCCAGTAATCAAGATACACTTTCATTGTGATGCTCTGATACTACATTGGGGAAAAACCAGGGAAGGTAACTTAAATATTAAATGTGGGCTCTGTGGGGTGGATAGGAGACCAGAAGTGACAATGGGAAAGACTTTACAAGCCAAGGAACCAGGTTTAACTATAAGGGGAGGATCATTGACTGAAATGGCAGTTCCAACTGTCACTCAGCCCCACCCAGCCTGGAATAAATTCAGATTATTACATATACACAGTGAGGACTTTAAATTACTAAAAACACATAGGGAATCAGTTTAATTATAATATGAGAGGTTTGGAAAGGGGGCTAGGTAAAGTATGACTAACAACCCAGGACTGGAAGCAAAAGGGGTAAGTTCCTTAGCCAACCTGGCTTCTGCCAGGTTTTGACAGCTTGGCTAAGGACCTGAGGAAGAGGGCTTGAACCTGGCATCTCACAACTACTCCAGGGATGTTTTCAGGATGCCAGGAGCCAACACCTTCAGAACTGATGATCCAAAGTAGCCAGGTAGGGAGAGGAGACTGCAAGCTGTCCACCAGATCACAGGCTACTTCCCTACTCACTGTTGTCTTGCAAGATTGATGTCTTCTGCTTTCAACCTTCACCACTCTCCAAGATCCCAGGGAATCAGGGTACAACTCCATTAGTTCTGAGGTCTCCCAGGGTCAGTTACAGCTTGTCCCACCACCATGGAGTCCATCTCAGAGAGAGAGCAAGCCATTTTCTCCTTCCCCATTCCATTTGGAATTCTCCAGCCCTTCCTGTTAGATCTCCTAAATGATAACTAAGTAATCCTCCTCACAAAAATACTGAACAATTTTAGGCTCTCATCAAATACTCATTGCAACAAGACAAATTGCAGTCCATCCATGCCTTCTCGCCCCATCACATTCTTATCCATGTTTCCATGAATAGAGAATTTATCCAACATGCTAGAAAAATGCTCTTGTAATTTATCAATACTCAAAAATGAATAAAAATACATACTTTTCTATTGGAAATAACTAACATGGGCATTTGTTTTTCAGGATATATAGATGACATATTCAGGATTTTGTTTTCCCTTTTTATTTGTTCAAAAAGAGAGTAATAAAAAAAGAGAACTTTAAAGAATGAAAATGTATCACTTAAAAATTAAAATCATATATATATATATATGTATATATATATATCTTAAGGCAATACATAGATAGGAGATGTTATCCTTCATTTTCATAGTAAAACTAACCCACAGAATATGTCTTTCATGATATTTTAGATGTAACTTCTTGCATCATAAGTAATGTATAGATGGCCACATATACCCATCAAACGTATATTCACATTCAGAATCATGTTCTCTTTTCATATATAAGAAATGTCATGAGCTCAGAACTGTCCTTTCAATGTGTTATCTGCCAAGCCTTGGTCCTCACACATCTTAAAACACCCTATTAGTCTGAAGAATGGCACTGTAACTCAGAACCGGCTGAATTTCTGATAATTTGCATAGTCTTTCTTGGCCCAACAACTGCCTGCACATACTCAAAAACAAACAAACAAAAAACACTTTACTCTTAGGATTTACACTTGGAAAGGTACTCTTCCTCCCTTTTACAATTTCAGGTTTAACAGTCAGAGAATTGGGTCAAATGATCTAACCACACAATTTTTTTTCTTCTTTTTACTCTCTCTAAATTATTCAATATCTGTCTAATACACATAATCAATGATTAATTCATGCTTTATTTTCTTTCTTTCACATCCTGTTCTCCTTTAAACATTCAGTAACTTCCCTATCTTCTTCAAAAAGATGAAATCTCTCTCAGTCAAGCCACATTTGATAAACATTAGGAGATGTGAACTGATCCAACCATTCTGGCTGACAATTTGGAACTATGCTCAAAGGGCTATAAAAGAATGCCTGCCCTTTGATCCAGCCATACCATTGTTGGGTTTGTACCCCAAAAAGATCATAGATAAACAGACTTGTATGAAAATATTTGTAGCTGCACTTTTTGTGGTGGCAAAAAACTGGAAAATGAGGGTATGTCCTTCAATTAGGGAATGGCTGGACAAATTGTGGTATATGCTGGTGATGGAATATTATTGCACTCAAAGGAATAATAAACTGGAGGAATTCCATGTGAACTGGAAAGACCTCCAGGAATTGATGCAGAGTGAAAGGAGCAGAGCCAGAAGAACATTGTACACAGAGACAGATACATTGTGGTAAAATCGAATGTAATGGACTTCTGTCCTAGCAGCAATGCAATAACCCAGAACAATTCTGAGGGACTCATGGTAAAAAACCCTACCCACATTCAGAGGAAGAACGGCAGGAGTGGAAACAGAAGAAAAACAACCGTTTGAACACGAGTTGAGGTGTACTTGATTGGGGATGTAGACTCGAAACTACCACACCAATGCAACTATCAACAATTTGGAAATAGGTCTTGATCAATGACACATGTTAAAACCAGTGGAAATGCACATCAGCCATGGGTGGGGATCAAGGGGGGGGGGGTGAAGGGGAAAGTAAGAGCATGAATTATGTAACCATGTTAACTTTTCTAAAAAATAAATATTAAAAAAGGAGACTATCATATAATCTTTCAACAGCCTAGGAATTAATCACTACAAGTAGCTTTTAGAATGCTATAACTTTGCCCCGCATTTTTTAAATTAAAAAAAAATTATTGTAATACTATTTGGTGACTTTCCACTCTCTTGGAATTTTCACAGATTTCTTCTTGGTTTTAATCAATTCAATAATTTGTTTAAATTTCTTCTTTTTATTTCCAGTTCATCACATAATCCTAAATTGAGATTTTAGTATTTAAATGTAATGGTTCTACTGTCAGCATTAGATCTCTTACAAAACATTTGCAACTCTATGATTATCCATGTGTTTGTTTTTTGTCCCCATTGCATCAAAAAATGTATTTGGCAAGATCTGGCTTTTTTGTTGCTCATGGCACACGTTAGGGTCCTTTTCCCCTCCAAGTCACTTTGATGTTATATAATATACTCTTGGTAATCACTCTTTCCTCTCCTACACAATATATCACAAAATAATTTGGATTCTAGTCTACTATCCTTGGCTTGTAATGTCTCAACTTGGTCAGACTTTCAAGGATTTATTGACTGAATCAGTTTCTAAGTCTACTCACTCTGATGATTGATACCCTTTAAATATGTATAAGAAATAGTGAAAGGTATACTCAATTTCTTTCTTTTATTCATTTCTCATTTTCCAAATTTAATTGTTTATTTAAATAGATGAAGTTAGAGGTGTAGTTTCACTTGTTTTCTTCTTGTCTTCATCCTTATAAACAAGTTGATGTTATCTGTGACTTTCATTCTAACTAGTTGATTTGATTGTACACAATCAGTGCACTCTAAAATAATGCTTATAGGGGGGCAGCTAAGTAGCTCAGTGAATTAAAAACCAAACCTAGAGATGGGAGGTCCTAGGTTCAAATCCGGCCTCAGACACTTCCCAGCTGTGTGACCCTGGGCAAGTCACTTGACCCTCATTGCCTACCCTTTCCACTCTTCTGCCTTAGAACCAATACACAGTATTGATTCCAAGACGGAAGATATGGGTTTAATAAAAAAATAATGCTTATATTTAGAACTTATTTTATATTAAGACAATTTAGTTGTGTCAGTGAGTTTGTGATATTGTTTGCTGCTTGCTTTTTTCCTCTTAAGAAAAGCATACATGATATGTGTGTGTAATCAAAAGCCTCTGGTTGCTTTCATTTCTTAATCCAGAAGTGTTTTCCAACAATTTTTTTGTTTGTGGATGATCAGTAAATGAATGAGAAAAGTCAGTCACTATCTTTCCGTGTAGTTCTCAAGTATCTAGATATATATTGACTTTCCTTTATGGTTTTGTGACTCTAACGGCGCAGTATATCAGTCTCAGTGTCTAACACATAATTATCACTTAATTCTTAATTGTGTTTTTTTATTCAGTTGACTGGGTTTGGAGAATCTTGACAAGTTCGATGTAAAACTTCTCTTCTTTACCTTCTACTATAAATGTTGACATATATATTGCCATTGTTTTTATGGTAGTCATTAATTTGCATTTAGTATGGGTACTACTACTTAAATGAAGTTTTTGGTTGCTTTTTGGTATACATAAAGCCAATCACATCATTTCTTTTACTCACTTTTCTAAAATGACCTTGTGAGTCCACCCTTCTTTTTACCTATAATTTATAACTTTTGGTTTAATTTTTTGACAGAATTTTCAATATCAGCATAGCTTATTTCCATTAATAGTTTATTAAGCCATTTGTCACTTCGTAAGGACATCGAATTTAGAGAAAAGGATCAAGTAATATATAGTTTTAGTAGCTTATCATTTTTTTACTTCATTCTGCCATCATGGTACATTTCTGGAAAGGAAGTATGCCCCAGTGGACTGAGTCATTAAAAAAAATGTTTCAATGACTCAACATGGATACCATAGCTAAGGAATTTCATCACTATTGCTGAGGATTCTCTCAACACTTAGCTAAGCTAGTTTTAAGACATCCAGAATAATTCATCACTAGGACCATTTTTATAGCCTTTCCAGCATATAAGAATCTGTCCGACCTTATTTTTGATAGTCATAGCCATCAAGGAGTGACTTGTCCAGGTCCCATCTCCTATCTTGAGTCTCTATCTACTGAGCCACCCAGCCAGCCCTATTTTATTAATTTTTCCCCCTTCCTAGTGATTCCCATCCCTTTTGCCATAGAGGCCTCACTTTTAATAAAAATGGGTAAATAAAACAAACCAATATTTTGGTCATGTCAGACAATGTGTTCCCAAATGTATTCCATTTTCCTTAGAAATACTGTCATGCATTCCAGGCAATGTCTTTAGTATCAGGAACATTATGGACTAAATTAGCTTTTGTAGCCTGTACTATAAAACTAATGACCAGATCTGACATCGTTTCTATGGGAAAATTCATTGCACAGTAAGTTCCAAACACACAGATTCATGAAGAGACTCTTGAAACATAACCTGTATATAAGCCAGGGGTTGTGTATTTATTGAGATTTATATTGTTATCTCAAGTAATCAAGAAGACACTAAATTATGTTCAGCAAAGAGAGCATTTCGTACACAGAGAGCCAGATTTGAAGTCAGGAAGGCCTATAATTTACAAATTGCATTTTATATGAATTACATATGAGGAATAGAATAAAATCTGATTGGTAGAAGCTGGGATGTATTGTTTAAATGAAGTTAACAAGCATTTATTGACCACCTACTTATTATGTGCTAGGCACTGTGATAATTGTTAAGTATACAAAGAAAATAACCCCTCCTTCCTTCCCAAAGACTCCTCCTCTCAAAGAGCTCATAGTTTAATGGGGGGAAATATGTAAATAATTATGTAGAAAAAGAAAATATATAGGATACCCTGGAGTTAATCTCAGAGGGAAGGCACTAGCTAATTAAGAGCATAGAAAGAAGACTTTAACAGAAGGTAGGATTTTAGCCATTGTTGCTGTGCATTGTTTTTGAAGAAGACCAATGGTATCATGATGAATGATGCTTTGAGTTGCAAATAAATTGGATTTTAATGAGGCAGAAATACACAAAATTATCACCCTCATTCTATCTTCTAGTCATTGAAGTCCAGTGGCAAGACAAAAGTTAGAACAACTGGTGATAGCTTAGGATTCAATAGATGCCTTACTGTCTTTGATGTCTTGTGGAGCTCCAAGTGCTTCACAGCACTTGCTTCAACTGCCTTCATGGCCTTTGGAACAAAGTGTCTCATCTGCCCATTCTGATAGGAGAAGTCTTCACAACCTTGGGGTAGACGTCCTTCAGGATGGTCAACAACTTTAAAGCCTAACTGCTCCTTTCAACCTTATTTCGGCTGTCTAAGAGTTTTAGCTGTGTGGCCACTATGTATGCTACAGCTTACTGGAGCCACAGGTAAGAGTTGGTGACTAATGGTAGATGAGCAGTGCTGAAAAATGCTAGGCAAGCCTTCACACCAGAGATGCTAGTCCTCCTTGGGCAGACAAGTGGTGCCATAGTGCAGAGAAATCTGTCCCTCCCTGAATACCCCCAGATTTTTGCCAGAACATGAAAAAAATCAGGGAACTCAGAAGATTGAAATAAAGAAGAAAAGCATTGAAGGCAGGTGTTGAGCTAGTAAAAATGTTGGGAATAGGTAGATGGAATATTATTTAAAAGGAGCATCAAGGTGACCGTTGTCATTAGATCTCAGAGCACATAAAGGCAAGTAAGGGAAAAGACTATGATGGACAGAATGTTAGAATGAACATTTTAAACAAGGCAGAGCTGTTAGAATGAAATTTGTCCATTTGTGGCGAGTGTTAATTTGGGATTCAATTAGCTTTCTCATAGGCCTTAAGAGACAAACACCATAATACTTACTGATTATACCTGAATCCACATTACAGCCTATTGAATTGTACACTCTTCAGTCAGTCTGCAAGAGGGTTCAGTATGAGTCAGTGCTTCTCAGTGAAGTTCAGCATTACAAACAAGTTAGACAGAAAGCAAGAAAAAACCAAAACCTTCCTTTTCTTCTGCATTTTTATCTCAGTAATAACAATAGCTAGTATTTGTTTTAAAGTTTGCAAAAATTTTTGTTTTATAAACAAAGTCATATATATATATATATATATATATATATAT